>NC_057807.1:456001383-456137225 GCF_018294505.1 Triticum aestivum | reverse complement strand
CCCCCGCTCCACCGCCGCCAACGGGCACCCCCCGCACCCTCCCCCGCTCCACCGCCGCCGCCGATGATATTTCCAAGTAACAAATTTGAACATATTTTTTAAAAAATTATTACTGTTTTATAAAAAAATATTACTGTTATGATTTAAACAAGTTTGAACATATTTAAACACAAATAAATATAAAAAACAGCATTTAAAATGCATAAAAAAATATTGGGGAGCCTAGGAATCGAACCCAGGACCTCCTGGTGTGTGTGCTGCATGCTGACCAGTCAGGCTAGTGGGTGGGTTATGTTGTAGATATGGTTAGGATGTAGATAGGGCTAGTGGGCTAGATTAGAACAAAATTCTAATGGCGCACTGAGCGCTGGTGCGCCATTAGAATAGTCGTACTTATGGCGCACGAGGTGGTGGTGCGCCATTAGAATAGTCGTACACTAATTAATCCCCAATCTCTCTAATCTCTCCCCTGCCTCATCGATCTCACCCGCTGCCCCCCTCGTGTTTGCCGTCCCGCCTTGCTCCGCCCCTTCCGTCCGCCGCGCCTGCACGCCGTCGGTGACGCTGCCGCCTCTCCTGGTTGTGGTCTTGTGCTGCCTCGATGCCGCCGCCCCGACCGCCGCCGGACTCCACCCCCGCCGCCCCCGCGCCCCCCGAACGGGATCGGCCGAGCGCACGCGCTATGGTTCCTCACCCCGCCGCCTACTCCTCTCCTCTCCTCTTCCCTCCGACGAGCGAGGGCCTCCTCCGGCCCCTGCAGCAGCCGACAAGCGCGGACCCGACGCGCCCACCCTGCCTGTCTCTGCCGTCCTCCGCCACCGGTCACCTCCGCAGCAGCCGGCGAGCCAAGGACGGTGCCGTGACCCTCGCCGCCAACCCCGAGCTCCCCTGCTTCCTCTCTGCGCCGTCCAAGGTGAGCTTCCCTGCCCCTTCTCCCTCTCTCTCCATGTCCTGGACAGCAAGATCAAGAGAATTATGCTTTTAATTAAAATTATGCTTTGAACAGTAGAAACAAAAAACAGAGTATGGACCACTCATCCAATATTTTAAGTGTTCTGATTCATAAGTAAATCGCCTTAATTCATTCAGTGTAGGGGAAACTTAGGAGAGAATTCAACATCCTTGGTCTGTTTTATACGCAATTCATAAAATAAATTGCCTTCACTATTTTCCCTCAAGCAATGTTAAGCACCAACATATACTCCAAGTTTAATGTTTGACACAAATTCAGTCTAATGTTTGACACAACTGTCCAGTACCAAAGACTTAGGAGTATTGCAAAATATTAAGATAATGGTAACTGGCTTTTCTTCTTTTCGACAACACGCGGGTTGATGGTTTGATAGGCTCCTAACGGTTCATGTATCATCACTTACTGACATCCCAAACATATGCAGAAATATGCCTATATGGCCTAGACCTACAACTATCTCCTGCTATGGATGTTTGCTGAACCGAATAAATATGCCTATAAGGCTAGTACTAGTAGTGCTACTCTCTTACTGCCAGTGACAGTCTATCGAGGTCATTAACACCAACTCAAGTGGGCATAATTCTCTGCAGTAGTATAGCACTTGCAGTAGTATGGCACTTGCAGTTTTACTATCAATAAAAATGATGTACTGCTGCTTTCAGTTAATTCAAATTAGCTAAAACCTTTTACTGTCAAATAGTGCTAATGTTTACTCTATGAAATAAACTACTCCATGTCAAATAAACCTTGCTAGGTGAATCTTGTTTGCATTAGGAGTAGTTGCTGGAAATTTACTGAATTTTGTTATGTGCTTTGTGGTGCTAGTTTGCTGGGTTTTGTCTCCGACCATTGTGTCGTGATGAATTTGCAGGTACCCCGAGAGGCCCTTGAGTTTGCCGGAATGTCGATTAACTTCCGTTCCGGCAAATTCGGGTACTCCATATGTCCTATTTTCAGCAAAGGTAATGCTAAAATTTTCCGTGAATTTTAGCATTACTTTGCTAAAAATAGGACATATGGGGTACTTGCGACTAATGCCTGTTATCATGCATGGGTACTAATTGGTCTCTTCTGCTGCTTATCAGAGATGGCGAGAAGCAGCCACCGCCGATCTGCGACACCGCAGTACGAGTTGGATGCTTCCGAGTTCTTCACTATCATACTTGAGGCTTCAGTATCATCCATGACGCAGGTATATAAAATGAGAGATCTCCCCTTCACCCATCTCATTATGATATCTGTTGTTTGCTACATCACTCATTGTCCCAAACTGCAGAGACTGCCTGACAGTTTTATGAACATGCTGATGGGTGAAGATCCACCAAATCATATGAAGCTGCAACAGGCCGGCAGCGGGTTTCGCAGGCAGTGGGATGTGTAGTTAGCGATCAAGAAGGGCCACATGTACTTGTCTCGTGGGTGGGAGAAGTTCTACCGTGCCTACGACCTGCAGCTGGGGTACTTCCTTGTCTTCAGGTACGACGACGACGCCAACATGCTCATCGTGAAGGTGTACAACAAGACTATGTGTCGCATGCGCTACGCTGCCGATGATGATGCCGGTACGTTCTGCCTCTTCTTATTCCTCTACATTTGGCTTTGTCTCACATCGATTGTTAACGGTCATTGTTGCATTTTGGACAAGTAGGAGCAGCAGCAGCGACATTGGCTACAGCCAAAGCAACAGCGACTATGGCTGTAGCGAAAGCAGCAGCAATTCTGGCTATAGCGAAAGCAGCAACGATTCTGGCAGCAGCATAGACAACAAGAAGGATGATCCGGACTGGAGTGTGGGAGAAGAGGAGCAGAGTGAGGATGAGGAGCTGCAGGATGACGATGGGCATCAGGCTGAGGATGACCTAGCGCTGGTGGTGGCTGACCATGTGCAAGAGATGGAGGTGGCTGAGGATGACCTAGCGATGGTCTTGCCTGAAGGTGGCCTCCCGATGGTGGTGGTGCCTGACAATGACCACGCACCGGTGGTGGCGCCGGCAATCCCACAGCTGGGCGACATGACCATGCCAATTGTGGTAGAAGACTACATCCCACTGCCTCCACTGCCTCCACCGCCTCGCCGCTCTAGGCGCATCAGGGAGAGGAAGGAGAAGAAGGAGAAGAACAATGCATGAGAACTGAACTTTGTCAGGTATGTCAGATCTCCTATAGGTTAGCTATCCAAAATGATATATATATACTTAGTTACCTATGTTATCTCTAATATGCTTAGTTTCCTATAGGTTAGCTTCATTTTACCTAAGTTGGCTCTAATATACTAACTTAGAGCTTATATGCTTAGTTTCCTATAGGTTAGCTCGAAAATAACTTATGTTAGCACAAAATGATCAAGTTTACATAATAAGCTTATAGTCTTTTTCTTATTCTTCTTCTTTTCCAAAATGACATAGGTTAGCTTCATTTTACCTAAGTTGGCTCTAATATACTAACTTAGAGCTTATATGCTTAGTTTCCTATAGGTTAGCTCCAAAATAACTTATGTTAGCACAAAATGATCAAGTTTTCATAATAAGCTTATAGTCTTCTTATTATTCTTCTTCTTTTCCAAAACTCTTCTTATTCTTCTTCTAGTGTTCTTCTTCTTCTAGTATTCTTCTAGTCTTCTTCTTTTTCTTCTTCTAACTTCTTGTTTACCATTTTGCAGATTTGATTTAATTGACGGAAGCTTGCGTGGATGGAGTGCTTCTTTTCCATTTATGTTTTTATTTTGTATCAATGTGAAACTTTTGTGAATTGATGGATAACGGTGTTGGATGAACAATGTGAAACTTTTGTAACGACGGAACTATGTGTTGGCTATGTATGTATATGATGAAACTTGTGTGTTGGATATGATTGCTATATGGATACTTGTTGTATATATATGTGCTGAATATCTCATATGTGAAATAGTGACCTGAGATTAAGAAAAAAATTAAAAAAGTTGTTACTAATGGCGCACTACCATGTGCTGCGCTATAAGTATAGCAGATAATAGTGACGCACTATGGGCAATACTAATGGCGCAATGCCTGGTGCGCCATTAGAATACCAGATTCTAATGGCGCACATGTGGTGCGCCATTAGAAAAATATTCTAATGGCGTGAGGCTAGTGGCGCACCAGCCATGTGCCATTAGAAGGCAAAACTGGTGCGCCACTAGCATGCCTTTTCCTAGTAGTGGGCATATCACCGTTCTGTTAGCCCAGTCCTGACAGGAGTAGGTGCCTAGTTTACGATCGCTATCAAAAGAGCTCCATGCTGAAGAACATAGCTCGTAACCGTATCTTGTTATTACACATGTTGAGCTTGTAACCGTGATTTCTATACTTTTAGAGTTTGTAGCTAGTTATTACACTTGTAGAGCTTTTGGTAGAGCTTGTATATGTTGAAGCTTATTACGTGTAGAGCTTGTAGATCTTGTAAAGTATTGTATATGTTATTACCTGTCATTTGTACTTGTACAATAGGATCTCTGTATTGAATCTGGAGTATTACATGTGTTTTTAGTTTGTGCCAATTTAAATACAGGTTATTTATTTAATGTTAAATTGAAATATGAAGAATATGACCTTGCTAGTTGGGACCCACTTACCAGAACCTGACAACTAGGACCCATTTGACTAGTGGAAAAAAACTGAAGCTGTTGAGGCGAAAAGGCCATGGCCCAGAAATTAAAAAGGCCCAATAGTTGGGGCTGGCCCATATAACTGACCAAAATTAATAAGAAAAAAAATATATAAAAAGGCTGAATTGTTGGGCTCGGCCCATCTAAAACAGCAAAATGGACCGGGCTGAATCTTATCAACGACCTTTTCAATTGGTCGCAATTTTGCCACGTCAGATTGCCACGTCGGATCTGACGTGTCCTAGGCAGGGAGCTAGCGACCAAAACAGAAGGTCATAGAATCAACGACCTTTTGTTTTGGTCATGGAATTCCACGACCTTCTCAAAGAGAAGGTCGTTAATTTCAGTTTACGAACGCCAGCTTTTGACCTTCTATTTTTGGTCACAAAAAGGTCGCAAATGAAAAACAATGACCTTTCTGTGACCAATAGTGATGGTCGCAAGCTGACATATTTCTTGTAGTGAGATGGTTTGATAACATTCTAGTAATTAAATACAGGGCAATGCAAACTACCCTAAAGGATTAGCGCGACCAACTATTTCTTGTCATCGATCTCTCGGGCAATGACCACATCACGGACAGCGGCATGGGAATCGATTTCTGGGGCGATGTCCACAGGACTGACCGCGACATCGGAATCGATCTCTGGGGCGATGTCCACTGGATGGACAGCGGCATCGGAATCAATCTCTGGGGCGATGCCAACAGGACGGGCCACATCATCGGAATCATCAAGGACAACCACCGGCACCTGCACAACCCTAACATATTATCAAGCACATTGCAAATAATCAAAAAGCAAGCACATTGCAAATAATCAAAAACCACAACTATGGAAATAAGCCATTATTTTTTACCTTGTGCAGCTCACCGGGGGATCTCATCCCTCCGGGGGCCATCTCCTCGTCCTTGATGGGGGCCATCACCTTGCCAGGGGAATACTGCTTCTCAACGGCGACTATCTCCTCAAACTCAGTCTTGAGCCTCACATAGGTGGCAATCAGAGTTCCTGGGGTAGGCACGGTGGGGCCCTTGCTATTCTTCCAACTTTCTTTGAGGAGTTCGTCCGCTAACGTCCTCAACTCTTTGACCAGTGCTTGTTTCTTGGAGTTCTTCGTCTCCATGGGTTGGCCCGCCAACATGGTCAACTCGTTGGTCGGTGCTTGCTTCCTGGAGATCGCTGTCTCCAGTGGGTTGTCCGCCGATAAATCTTTGCCTAGTGCTCCAGGATCCATCAATGAACTGACAAACAAAAAGCAATCGAAAGGAAACCACAATCGCAATGAAAATGGGAAAAGAATATGATGTGAGAATCGGTCGGTGCTTCGCAAAAAGAAGATTATTGGAATGAAAATATAGCAGCATAACTGATTCGCCACCTTTCCTTCGTCGGTAGAGAAGAAAAATGGCAGAAGTGAGTAGCCTGGAGTGAGGTTTTCTTCAAGAAAGGGAAGAAAGGGCTTGAACGAGCGTTCCAATGAAATGATGGTTGCTTCGTCTAGTCCAACTTGGAGGCCACCTTACCACTGCTGGTAAAGGTGTGGGTTTTGTGATATGATGGGTCATGACGGCCACACTGGGGTGACAGGTGAGTCTCGACTGTAGCACCTCGCTGTGATTTGGTGGATGGCATGCGGGCCCAGATGCTTTGAAATGTCCTGCATGTAGATAGAGCGGCTAGTCATATATGAGTGCTCAATATTGTGCACCGCGACCAAGGCGGAGAGGAAAACGAGAGAACTACGTAATTAATGCATGAGTTTAATTAGGGTAGTTTTGTAAAGTACGAGATACATTCCTCCAATCACAAAATGCCTTGGTTCATGAGATTTGAGATTTGAGCCCTATAAACCGGAAGGGAGGGGGTACTGCACATGGTGTAGTCTAGTCACTTGTTTTTTTTGAGCCGAAGTCTAGTCACTTGTTGAAATTTCTAGAAAGGCACATACTCCTTTCCGGTTTATAGGTCTATACTACTCCCTCCGTCTAGGTGTGTAAGTCATCTTACGAAAACCAAATAGTCCCAAAACACTTAGGCGCGGTGCATTAACTTCTACCCTATTTCTTGTTTCTTGACATACGTATCAACCAATAAGAGATGAGAGGTGTGCATGCTTTTAATGACTTGCAATGGCTAGTTCATTGCATGGAATGCTATTAATTAGCAAATAAACATTGGTGACCCCAAGAGGAAACGTTGCTAAGCGCGTGGACCTATGCAGAACTTGTATCAACCAATGGATAATGGAGTTTAATTGTTAAACAATAGCAATTTTGTCTCATGCAAGAGCCTGGCTAGTCCTCCAAGGAACCGCACCACACGAGCGTTCTCAACTGCCACGTTCGGTTGCGCTTGGCTCTTCGCCTCTTCGAGAAGATGAACAATGATGTTACTCCTACTTCTACAGTATCGAATCCACTGCTGCATGTCCGTCCACCTCGTGCGGGAGGGATAGCGTGTAGCGAAAGCTTCTACTTACTGCTCCTGCCTTTTCGTCCATGACACGTGGGCCCAACAGGTGGTTGGCCCACCTGCTATGCAGCCAAAGGCAGGTGCAGTTAAGGCACCGAAGCTCAGTCCGTGAGGGACCGGGCGTCGTAGTAATCAAATTTCTCGGTCTTGTACGAGTTGACGCGACACATCAAAGCACTGCACTCGATAAAAGTCTTTTTACACATTTCAAATGGGCTACTTCGTATGTAGGAGTAGACATATTCTGCTTCGTATGTACTCCCTCCGTTCCAAAATATAAGTCTTTTTAGAGATTTCACTATGAACTACATACGAAACTAAATGAGTGAATCTACACTCTAAAATATGTCTATATACATCCGTATGTAGTTTGTAGTGGAATCCCTAAAAAGACTTACATTTAGGAATGGAGGGAGTAGTCACTTGTTACAATCTCTAAAAAGGCTTATATTTGGAAACAGAGGGAGTACAACGCATGCATGCATGCCGTGACTTTCCTTTTGATACTTGCATGTGTTGATTTGATGCACCTTGCCAAATTTTGACTATAAATTTAACTAACCAAATTTTCATGCATGTCACAAAAAATCACGGGGCTGTTTGGATTGTGACTATGTTTATCTTATGTTGCCACATTATTTTTCCCACACTTGCCACAATAGCCTAACTTGAGTTTCTCAAATTGTTAGACACACTTTGGCTTGCCTAAGGGAATCTTGCCACAACTTTTGTGTCTATGACATGTGGGGTTCACTGCTAATAAAAAAATTCTTGTCTTAGGTGTGGCTAATAAAAAAGACTTATATTTAGGAACGAAGGGAGTAGAAAATATAAACAATAATGCATGTTGGGGCAACCCACTTTTCCACTAATTTTAATCGTGGGCTTGTTCACAATTTTTACGAGGGGGTGGTTGTTGATTTAATGGAGGGACTTGTAGTACCAGACTTGAACGATACAAAGTGCTACCTGGCACACCGTAACACCACTTGGAACAAGCGGGTAGCTATCTCAAAAAACAGTCAACAACTAAAAAAACCGCAACCTGGCATGTAGTAGTACACGATTTTAAACGATTGTTTTGATGGAGTGAAAAAGGAAAACTACCCCACTACTTATATATAGGCCGGAGCCTCCGCGCTTGCTTGCTAGGGATGCTCTATTCACACACTCTCATCCTCTCCAGAAATAAACAAGATAGGGGTAGTAACATTGTCTTTCTCCCTTCAAAAAACACTGGCTTTCTATCCTCACCGCTGGTTACAGATCTGGATGTATCCCCCTCCGCCGGTGAAGGGGAGGAGGGGCAGCGTTTAAGCCATCGTCGGCGGCGAGGGAGGAGACCCACTACTGGCCGCACCGTTATCTCTAGCCGATCATTGGCACGGGAGGTCCTCTGATCCTTTCGTCGTTGCCTGTGGGCGGATCCGGCCTCCCGCCGCCCACCTATCCACATCCCGACAACCTTCAGGTATATCTTCGTTCGAAACCGCGTTAGCTCTACTTCCCCAGCTCGCTACGTTGCTGCATGTGCATCATTTTCTACATATCAGCCCCTCTCGATCGGATGATCCAACGTCACCTTTTTTTTTCTATTGTTAGAGGTAAAGCTACTTCATGGAGTCGAATCTTGTACTCCCTCCGTCCGAAAATACTTGTCATTAAAATAAAGTGGGGGTGGGGGAATTTAGTATGTACATCGGACTTGGTACAAACATGAAGGAAAGGGGATGAAAGTAGTACAGACTGGTCATCCAACCGGTCTCTTGGTCGAAAAGGGAAATATAGGGGTAACGCTGTACACCGTGGTATGACCAGGACTAGATTTGCTATCCACACAAAGGAGTAGGTGGCTAGAGTGAACAAAAATAGGACCAACCCAGATATGTTTCTTGGATGTTTGTTTCTCGGGGCAACAAACTATGAATCACCACTTTATGCCCCTATTTACATACATGGTGATGTACTGCTGGTGCACCCACTGTCCCATGCCCTTATACCAAATATTTAGGCTCCGGTCAGAATAAAGGGGCAGAAAACATAGGTCTTGATGAAAATATAGGAATAGGAAAGGATTGTAGGTATAAAACTATGGAATAGCGAACCGGAGGAAACTCTCAAGAGGTGTTCGGATGGACTATGAAATGTACAGATTTGTTTTTTTAGAGTAGCATGCTTGGTAGTATGAGATGCTATTTGTTTATTCAGCTGCACAGTGACTACTCTTGTCCTCACCTCAAGTACCACACATAGGTTGATTTTTTTTTCCGGCAAACACAGCACAACAACCTGTCTAACGCATGGCAGCGAGCGCCTGCCTCGGGCTTCCGCCCAAAAAATGAGCAGCGCGTGGATGTTTCTAATCCGATAGAATCAGTACTACCAGACCAGCTTTCCTATGAAACACTATTGACCTTTCCCATGTTCCAAATGGTTGGAAGGGAAAGAATACCGTAGGAATTGTGTTCCTACGAAAATCCTGCACCAAACCTGTGAACCGAACGCAGCCTTAGCTGTTCTTAATACAATGTCCCTGTTAAAAATGAAGCCATGCCACTGTTTTTGCCTGTAATTGTTTGAGACTTTGACAAGTTTAGCCAAATGTTTTTGCCTGTAATTGTTTGAGACTCCAACTGTTTCCTCTGTGCCTTTTTGTGCAAACAGGGATATCCAATTCACCTGGTTGCTGTTGTGACCTTTTGGTGCACTGCCCAAAACTCTTCTTAAAAGAAGTGACTTTTGTGCTGTTTAACTGGAATGTCAGATGGAACAGTTGGTTCATTTTGGTGGAACCGCACAAAGGGAGATCTGTGTTCCAATCCTCATCATCCATATTGGCGCCATAACCTTCCTTTAGGTAAGAATGATATTTAATGCATGTGTTCATCTCTATTTTCCGACTGCCATGAGAAAATAATGCTGTTTTTTACTAGTACACTTGTACTCCCTCACTGACAAAACCAATTCTGAATTAGAAGGCCAATCATGTACTTGGTTTCACCAACTGGTGAGGAGAAAGAGAAACAGAGCATGAAGAGGAAGAAGAAGAAGAATAAACAGTGCCAAGGCGATCTTGCTGAAGCCAGAGGCCTCAGTCGAGGCTATTCAAGGGCTCCGGCAACGACTACCTTACATGTGAGACGATCCTCTAGGGATCCCTTCCACTTTTGCTGTCTCACTTAATTAATTAGGAGTACTTAAGTACCACAAATTTATTACTGCCTAATTTTCCTGTTGGAGTTAAACAAATCTTTAGTAGGACCCTATGCTGAATCATGTACGTGTGAATGTTTGTCTATGGAGGTGAATCATGTCGTGGCGCAGGGAGGGAATATTATTAGTGTCATGACATAATAGTGCTATTGTTTTGCATGTCAATTTATTGCCATTGGTTCAATGAGGCAATGTTTTGCGTATTGTCCATCATGAATTTGATGCTACTGTTTGAGTAATATGCTAATGTCTTCCTATCCTTTCTCACTAAGCTAATGAAGGTTTCACCTTGTTCATACTTGTGCAAACAGGGATCATGTTGTGCCAATCATACATTTTAGTGGAACTACACAAGAAAATACAATGAACTGTATCCCAGCCAGTGCTTTAACTCTGCTGGAAGTTCTTGATAATCTTTCGATATAATCTCAGCACTGGTAAACAAGAGTGATTTCAACCATACATTCGAAGTGCACAAAAATATATACTATTGTGTGATTCCAGTGAGTGTTTTATCATCTCTTATGGGACTACATGAATAAGCTTTTTTTCTCAGGTTGGTACAGGCCTAAGGCCTTCATCCATATTAGTTTGCTGTCATCTCTATTTGTATCGTGCTACTGTCATGAGAAACTAATTTATCTTTGCACTTTTAAGTTTTGCAACCTATGATAAATGGCAATGCTTTGAGTGTTGACTTGAGCTAATTGGCACTGATTAAATAAACTAATACCTCTCTTTAAGCAAGACTGCTATGTTGCTAACTTTACCCATTAAGATAATGAGGGTGCTTCTATTTGTTAGTGTATGTTTCATCAACTAGTCCCACTATTACAGTAATCTCACTCTCTCAATATATGTGCCAACAGGGATGCTCGATTTTGGTGGAACTGCACAAAAACTTTGGGTGCTTCATTGCCTCGACAGCTTCCATCCTTTCCTCTCAGTCGCTAATCTCCGCTTGCTTTCTTCCTTTGCTGTCAGTCGCTTGGCTTATCTCGGCTTCCAGTCAAAGGAAATAGTAATTGATATGCTACCCCACACAGGTTGGTACTGGTCTTTATCCTAATTATTGTGCCTATCATATGTATTGGTAATTTGGTATTGTGCTACTATTTGCCAATTTCATAAAGGAGTAATTTGGAGCCTGAACTCGCAGGCAAATCATTACATCGGGTGATTTCAGTAGAACTGCACAAAATGATCAGATGGACATGTACTTATGCTGCTGCTATGTACTCCAAAGTTCACTCAGACAAGCATCGATGTTGACAAGAAGTGCCTATATTCATTCGAGTATCAACCGGTGTCAACCAATTGTCAAACTCCAAGTATTAGGAGAGTGAACGCCAAAAATATTGCTTGGTGCATAGCCCAGAAAAACGCAGTCTAGTCTTTGGTTCCAACTTGTGCCTTTTGGTTATCGGCACATATGGTAGCGAACTATATGGCATGGAGTCTAAAGATTCCAGACAAGTTGGTTGACGTGTATATTCATTTGGCACTTAATCAGTCTGCACACCAAGGATGCTCCATTTCAGTTGAACTGCACAAAAAATTTGGGTGGTTCATTTTCTCAACCGCCTCCTTCCTCGTCTGCAATGTAGAATTTTGGCGAGATACAGGACCAAGATGAGCCAGTAAACTAGTTGGATGAAAGTAGTGGCTAAGTTGCTCAAACCTCCCTCGGCACGAGGCCACTATTTGAGGATAAACCTACAAGCAAAGTTCAGATTGCCTGTGCTGCCTCTTATGTACTCGAAAGTTTATTTGTACAAGAACTAATTTTAGCAAGAAGTACCTCCGAGGGAACACGATTTACCAGTCTGTACCCTAGGTAATTAAAGTTCGTCCATGGATCATATTGGCTGTGATCTCAATCATTTGGATGCATAAACATACTGAACATGTGTATATCTGAATCTTTTTGTGAATTATGTATGAATATTGTCGTGTGATCTATCAATCATTTGGATGCATAGATATGCTGAGCTTGTTTATATATGAATCTTTTGAGTTGTTGATAGTGAATGTTGGCTATGAATATGAACGTGTCCTATGAACCTGAGTTTGATATGAATTGCAACAGAACCAGTTATAACCCTTCTCCTCCTCTCAATCTACGACTCCACTGTCGCATTTTCCCATCTCCGAGTCGTTCCCGTCCGGGGCCTTGCCGTCGTCCACCGCCTCGCTGTGTTCGGTGCGGCGTGGTCAACAAACGAGAGTCATCGGAAGAGGACTGTACGTGGAGAGCCTGATGGCTGGGACCCACGAGGTCCATGGTCGCACGCAAGGAAAGTTCCTCCTTATTAAGCTGAAAAAAATGTTTCCTCCACCTGACAGCTAGG
The DNA here is from genome assembly GCF_018294505.1 of Triticum aestivum. Lineage (NCBI taxonomy): Eukaryota > Viridiplantae > Streptophyta > Magnoliopsida > Poales > Poaceae > Triticum > Triticum aestivum. Next base: position 456,124,592 of record NC_057807.1, on the reverse strand, counting down.
ACCCACCGGCTGTATCTTCGCACGGAAGGAAGTGCCTCCTTGTTTTGCGAAAAAATTATTCATCCCGTTGACAGCTGGGACCCGTCAGATTTGGTGACTGACTTGTGGGCCTGCTAAGTGGACGTATACGCATGCCTTTGTCAACTTAATCAACAAATGATTCTAGCAGCTGGACCGTTGGATGATAATCCAACAGCCGTGCTCCTTCTTGAACCTCTGTTCTTGCTCCTGTCTCCCGTGGGCGGCACCGCGGCTGTGCTGCCGCGCACCCGAACCAGTGAAGTTTCCCACTCCTCTCCATCTGCGACTCCACTGCCCCGTCTTCCCCATCTCCGGGTTGTTCTAGTCTGGGTGCGCTCCGCACGGTGTGGTCAACGTGGTCAACAAGCGAGAGTCATCGGAAGATGACTGTACGTGAGAGGCTGATAGTGGGGACGCACCACACCCATGGACGCATGCATGCAACGGAACGCGGCGAGGTCAATGTGGTCAAGGAACGACTTCCAGCAGAAGTATACTGTACATGGAGAGTCTCAGCTGGGTCCTCGGCCGCAACAAGTAAGTGCCTCCTTATTACGCGAAAAATAATGATTCCTCCAACTGACAGCAGGGACCCACTGGACGGGCCACCGTATTTTGTGTAAAAAACGTTTGCCGCCTGACTCCTGGGACCCACCTGACGGGCCATTGTATTTCGCGAAAAAATGTCCCCCCTGCTGTCAGCTCGGACCAACTACAAGTGCCTCCTTATCACGCACAAAAAAATGAATACTCCCCCTGCTAGCTGGGACCCACCTTGGTGGGAGGCGGACTTGTGGGCCTACTAAGTTGACGGGGACGAAGGGCTTTTTCAACTTAGTCAATATGAAAGATTCTAGCTCCAGTGACCGTACTATGTCCATCCAACGGCCGTAGTGCTTCTTCAACCTCTGGTCTTCTTGCTCCAGCCGCCCAAACCAGTGCCGGTCGTGCCTCATGCTCCTGCCTCCCGTGGCCGGCTGTGCTGCCGCGGAAGACTCACCGCCCCTTACTATTCCCACCGCTGGCCAGGCCCTGCGGCGAAGGCAGCCTCACACCGTAGCCGAACCAGTGAACCCTCGTACTCCTCTCCGCGCGGGCTTCCATTGCTGCGTCTTCCCCGGCTCTGTGTTGTCCCCTTCCTAGGCCTCACCGTCATCCACCCCCGTGGTGCTCTCCGCGCGGCGTGGTCAACGTGGTCAAGGAACGACTTCCATCGGAAGAGTACTGTACGTGGAGAGGCTGACAGCTGGGTCCATGGCCACAACCCAGTTTTTTTATGATTTGCCAAGTAAGTCGCTTTGTCAGGCCTGTTGGGCTGCAAATCTTTCAAGACGAGGAGAGCTTTCATTCGGCTGGCCGAGAAAATGGCCCATCGGTAATGAGAAATGGGTTGTACATTTTTAAAACACATCAAACCGGCAATTAGTTTCAAATATCTTTTTTTCATTTCGAGATTTTAAATTACATTAATTTTTATGCGGGAGAATTTGTTGGATTTTATATTGATATACATTTATTTTTAAAATCATTTTGAATGTGAGTCGAAATTTCGGGATTAAAAACAGTTCGGACCGCACCAAAATATGCCAAATTTCATATAATTTTTTAACCGTGGCCACAATATGGGCTGTAATGCTAACAAAAAGAATATGGGCTCCAAAAAAACCTTAAGAATTAGCAAATTGGCTGTAAATTATTAGAAATAATGGCAGATGGGCTGTATGCTGTTTTCCACAGATTTGAGGCTTTCCTAAAAAAGGTTGAAGCACAAGCAGTGACTATTGGATTGCCATCCAATGGCCATCGTGCTTCTTCAATCTCTGCTCTTCCTGCTCCAGCCGCTCAAACAAGTGCCGGCAGGACTGCCTGCTCCATCCTCCCCGCGGCCGCCTCTGCTGCCGCGCAGGCCTCACCGCCCCACCGTACTCCCATCGCTGGCCTAGCCATCCCTCTACTCACCCACACATGCTGTTATTCTCTGGTGACGGCAGACGAACCAGTAAACCCTCATACAGTCGTACTCCCATCCGCGTGGGAAATAGCTACCGAGCCTTCCCTGCCTCCGTGTTGTTCCTTTCCTAGGCCTCGCCGTCGTCCACCGCCCTGGTGCTCTCGGTGCGGCCTGGTCAACATGGTCAATGACCGACATGCATCTGAAGTGGACTGTACGTGGAGAGGCCGACAGCTGGGTCCACGGCCGCACGCAAGGAAATGCCTCCTTATTACGCGCAAAATAATGATTCCTCCACCCGACATCAGGGACCCATCGAAAGGGCCTCTGTATTTCGCGAAAAAACGTTACCGCCGCTGACAGCTCGGACCCACCAGCTATATCTTCGGATGCAAGGAAGTGCCTCCTTATTAGGCACAAAAAAATGAATACTCCGTCTGTTAGCTGGGACCCGGTATAGTGGCAGGCTGACTTGTGGGCCTACTAAGTTGACGGGGACAGAGGGCTTTGTCAACTTAGTCAATAATATGCACGATTCTAGCTCCAGTGACAGTACGATGTCCATCCAATGGCCGTAGTGCTTCTTCAACCTCTGGTCTTCTTGCTCCAGCCGCCCAAACCAGCGCCGGTCGTGCCTTGTGCTCCTGCCTCTCGTGGCCGGCTGCGATGTGGTGGAGGCCTCACCGCCCCCTACTACTCCCACCGCTGGCCAGGCCATCCCTCTACTCACCCACACCCCCTGTTATTCTGCAGCGATGGCAACCTCACCCTCGTACTCCTCTTCGCGTGGGCATCCACTGTTGCGACTTCCCCGGCTCCGTGTTGTCACCTTCCTAGGCCTCGCCGTCGTCCACCGCCGTGGTGCTCTCGGTGTGGCGTGGTCAATGTGGTCAACGACTGACTTCTATCGAAAGAGTACTGTGCGTGGAGAGGCTGACAGCTGGGTCCACGGCGGCCGCAAGGAAGTGCCTCCTTATTACGCGCAAAATAATTATTCCTCCACCTGACAGCAGGGACCCACCGGACGGGCCACCAGTATTTCACGAAAAAAACATTTCCCTCTTGACTGCTGGGACCTACCAGCTACATCTTCGCACACAAGGAAGTGCGTCCGGGCAAAAAAACCCAAAACGATTCGCCCCCTAACTGTTGGGACCCACCAGCTACATCTTCGCAGGCAAGGAAGTGCCTGACAGTCGGGACCCACCTAGTCGAAGCGTACGTAGCATTGTCATTCTGGTCGTGAAAGTGTACGTACATACTGGTCGATGTAGAGGCACGCACGTGTCGTAGTAGAGGCACGCACGTGTCGATGTAGAGGCGCGCACATAGCATGTACACGTACGTACAGCGGCGAGGGTGCAAGAAAGAAAATACAGCCATGTACGTACATACGGGTAGGGTCTCAAACGCCTACTCGCGCATACGTACATGGCTGGGTCGGAACGGAGAAACAACATCGTCGTCGTGTTCATGGGGAGCCAACGGAATGTGTCGTGTTCATGGGGAGCCAACGGAATGCGTCATGTTCATCAGGAGGCAACGGAACACGTGGGAGCCAACTGGCTTGGACGAAGAGGCGATGGAATCAAGGCCTGGCGTACCGCACAATGGAGGAAACGGCCTTGTGTTCGACCGGCCACGTTCAGAACGGGGTCTTGTTGATCGGGAGGGGTCTGGCGTATCGCAAATCAGAGGAAATAGACCTCCTACGGTCGAAACGGGGGTCCTGTTGATCGGGAGGGGTGTGGCATACCGCAAAACAAACGAAACGGACCTCGTACGGTCGAAACGGGGGTCCTGTTGATCGGGAGGGGTGTGGCGCACCGCAAAACGGACGAAACAGACTTGTGTTGGAGCGCTACGGTCGAAACGGGGGTCCTGTTCATCGGGAGGGGTGTGGCGTACCGCAAAACGGGACTCCACGGGATACTGTTCATCTCCACCGTCGATGTCCTCCAGCCTCCACGGGCTACCGTCAACCTCCTCCAGCCTCCACGGGCTCCTGTTCATCCAGCCTCCACCGCGCGCTACTCCACCGGCTACTGTTCAACCACCCCTCCACCATCTACTATTCATCCAACCCTCCACCGTCTACTGTTCATCCAACCCTCCACACCACGGGGTCCTGTTCAACCACCCCTCCACGGCCACCCCTCCACCGTCTACTGTTCATACAGCCCTCCACACCACGGGGTCCTGTTCATCCAGAGGAAACGCCACTGCTCACTGTTCATACACCCCCCGCAACGCTCATTGTTCATCCAATCGATCGGCTTCAGTTAGCAGCAGTAGCGAAGGAATCGCTCCATCGGGTTCAGTTAACAGCCATCGATTGATCGCTCGGGTTCAGTAACGCATAGCCTACAGTGCAATCGCTCGGGTTCAGTTACAGCCCAATGCCTCGCTCGGGTTCAGTTAGAGCCAACGCCTCGCACGTGTACGAGAGAAACGCGCATCGCTTGGCCCACGACCTCCCACCGTAACCGGCAACTCCCCGAAATTTTCCTCCCCCTCGCTTCTACCACGGTTTTTTCCGTCATGGACGGCCCAAAGAATGTCATGCAACTGCGTCTCCGGCCCGCCCAGGACGAAAAGCCCATTTTCTGTCATGATTTTTTGTCATAGAAGTAGGAGCCCACCACATCTATGATGATACCGGGTTTTGTCACAATTATCGTCAAAGAAGTGTCATATGTATGATAGAAATTTTTTTCGTTCGGCCCAAAATGTCACGGATGTGTCTTTTTTTGTAGTTTATGCCGTGTAGTTGCGTGAGTTCGAACTAGTGAAAGAATGTTGTTGAAAAAAATATACACTTGTTACACAGTAAGTTCAATGATATATAAACTAGGAGTACTTCTAGTGTAGTTGCATAAGTTATAGATGAACAAAAGAGAAGACATGCATCAGTTCAATGTCCAGTTTACAAGCAGTGCTAAAAAACAGTACATCAGTACATCTGTGTTGAACATGTACGTTCATCAATTCGACTGAAAATGAAACTAGATTAATCCCAAAACTGTTGCATGTCATTGCAGAAGCATGCAAGGCGGCACACGCAGCAAGCGTTTGATGAGCCAAGCAGATATGGGGCACCACCTGGTTGGGTAACACCGAAATACCACCTGGATACTTCAACAATACAGGCAGATTTCAAGATACACCGAAATCATCAGAAGCACAGACATGTTCTTCTATGCAGCAAACACCAATATCTAGCAATACAAGCTTTGCCCCTGCTGGGTTGCAACAAGGCCAACAATATCACCAACAACAAATGTTTTCCTTCCCTAGCGCATGCAAAAAGCGAAGGATAGGAAGCCGTGGATGGGTTGCAACAAGGTTTCCACCAGTCGCTCCGTCAACATCAATCATCCATGCTACAACAGCGGTTGCGACGGGAAGACCAGGCCAAAGAGACAGAAATTTTGGCCATTCTAGCAGGTTTAAAAGTAAAAGATATGAGCCATATTGACAGGAGCAACCTCACAATGAATCTGAGGGGAGACAGCCGTATAATGAGAGATGGAGATCTTCGTCAACGTTGCTCCCTCCAAGAGATGCATTGCTGCATGTGCCAAGGGTGACACCATCCGCGCCCATACACCAGGGTGAACAACAAACACCGGAGGCAGTGCAGAGCTATACACATGTAAATATCCATATAGAAAAAAACATACATGCACAGTCCATACCATGGTACTGTGACCACCCCATCTAACATTTTCATAACTTCGTTTTTGTTTGCTCACTGTTGCGTGCAGCCACCTGACATTGAAGCTTACGTTCTGCCAAGGCTAGAGATGCACTTTGAAACTTCGAAGAAACAAAGAACTTCTACAACGTATATGAGAAGAACGCGGGTTTTACTATCAGGGAAGGCCCCAAGTTTAAGACCAGAGCCTACCTTTATTGCACGTGCTATGGAGTTTATGAATCCAAGGTGTCTGAAGCAAATAGACAGCATAACAAGACAACAGCCAGAACTAACTGCGGGGCTAAAATGAGGCTGAAGAAGGAAAAGGATGGAACATTTGCCGTAAAAGAGATAGTCTGGGAACACAACCATAGGCTACAGCTCACCACAGAAATGCTTGTCTTCTTGCACTCCCACAAAAACTTTGACAAAACAATCTTGGAGTACGTCAAGTACCTGCATTTCAAAGGCGTTGAACACACGCAAATCATGAGCATACTGGGCGGTGATGACCCTGGTAGCTACTTCCTCGAATTAAATGCCAAAGACCTAATTAACCTATAAGTACAAACATGTTCTCCTGACATAAACCGCCTCCGCCTTTTTTCCTCTGTCAGTACAAACATATTACGCAACGCATGACCTGACGCCAGTTCAACATGCATTTTGAATGAACTTTTAATATGCAGGAAAGCAAATAATTCAAGGATTAATGATGTGGATGATGTCCTAAAGACTGTCAACTTCTTTAGGGAGATGAAAGCTATAAACAGGAAATTCTTCTGTGACATGCAACTCAATGAGTCCGACAGAGTTAAGAACATATTCTGGGCAAACGCAAGCTGCCGAGGGGCGTATCAGGACTTTGGGGACTGTGTAACATTTGACACAATATATAGGACCAACAAGTACCATATGCCACTTGGGGTGTTTGTCAGAACTAACAACCACTTACAGACTACATTCTTTGGTTTCGCCCTGATAAGAGATGAAGATGCAGATTCATTCAAGTGGCTGTTCAAGACATTTTTAAGGTGCATGAGAGGGAAGGCTCCTACATGCATCCTCACAGGTACAACCGCCAAAACCACCCCCAACCACCACCCCCATCCAAAAACAAAGAGGAAAATAACACAGTAAAAAATGTTGTGTCAGTTCTATTGGTATATATGCACAACCATCTGCTAACCACTCTGAGTCTATTTTCTCATTATCAGACCAGTGTCCGGCAATGGCTTTGGCGATCCCAGATGTTTTCAAGAACACAGTACATAAGTTATGCCGCTGGCACATTATGAAGAAGTACAGGGAACACCTCGTGTACTTGTACTACCTGCACGATGACTTTAAGGATGAATTCACATCAATGCTCAACTGGCCCTTCATGTCAACTGAGTTTGAGGATGCCTGGAAAAGACTCACGGATAAGTACAACCTCCACGATGATGCCACAATAGTGGGCATGTGGAATGAACGTGAGAGATGGATATCAGCCTACTTCAAAGAAATTTTCTGCGCCAAAATGACATCCACATAGCGAAGTGAGAGCATGAACTATGTGCTCAAGAAGAGCTTCATAAGTGAGAGGCAAAACCTACCCCGGGTTGTCAGCCAGGTAAACTCCTGCGTCAAAACCAGGAGGCGGACAGAGAACCAGGAGACAATGGCTAACCGGGTATAGCTCTATCACTTATCGTAAGACAAAAAAATAACATGCTTACTAAAGTAAAACTTTATTACAAGATTTTGCTGTGAGAAAACTAACAATTTGGTCATCATTCTTGCATCTGCAGAAGGAACAAAACACGCCGACCTTCTATGGGTTTGACACCCAGATGGCAAAGCTCTACTCACGAGCTGTGTATAGCGAGATCAGAAAAAGGCTAAAACTGAGCACACTCTTCACGGCGACAGAGACGGAAGAGCCCACAAAGTACCTCGTGCTCTACAACCACCTGCAAAAACTGTCTGTGTGGGCTCAGCACGCATTCCAGGTGGTTGCAGACCCCGTGGAAGAAACATATGAGTGCGAGTGCAAGCTATAGGAACACACAGGTGAGGACTACAAAAAAGATGTTACATACTGTACTACTTTTTTTGCAAAGTTTTTTTTTGAATGAAATGACAAAAAACATGCACCTCTTCCAAAAACAATACATGTCTTTTCTGCGTGCATGTCCTGTGCATGATGCAGACAATTAAGGCTGCCAGTGTTCCAGAGAAATACATCCTCATGAGACACACCAAACGCCAGAAGATCCAGCCAACATTCAACAAAAATGATTTGAGGACAGTAGCGTCATACAAGGCATCCCAATACTGCATTGAAAGCTCACTGCTGACGCTGAACATGAGGGTGCATAGAAAAAGCTTGAGAAGCCAAGAGCAAATGGCGAGGTCGCTGGTCGTCAAGGACAAACTTGAACAAGAACTGGACGCCATGCATTCTGCTAAAAATGGAGGTGTCACGGACAATGAAGTCATTGAGCAGGATATTGCTATAATGTTATCCAAGATGAACCATCTAGGAGCTATTGACCCATTCGACAACGAGGAAGAGGAGCAGCAGCAACCGGAGCTTGCCCATGTGCACACTCAAGAGCACCGACAAGCTCACATGCGAGATCATGAGCTTGATGGTCCTGTAGGCGAACGACATGACAATAGCACATCCTACCAGTAGCAGCAGGAAAGGGTGATTAAACCACCCATATTCTCAAAAACAAAGGGGAGGAAGAGCAGGACGCAAGCAGCAACCAAAAAGCCACCACGCCCCATCAAGCGCATGTAATTTGGCCCGGATGGCAAACATCTCGGAATAAGGGCATGCGGATTCTGCAATGTCATGAGCAACCATAACTACCACACATGCCCACTCCGCACAGATGCCACTGTCAACAAGAACAAGCAGATTGGAGCCACCCAGGTTTCTACCAATGGAGACAACACACGTAACAGCTACACTTGCCGCAAGTGTGGGGGAACTGACGGACATAATGCCCGCACGTGCAAAGTGGGCAAGGAGGTCAGTGGAGCTGAACAGAAACATGGCAAGGTACAGAGTTCCAAAAAATCAAATGAAGACAATGAACAAGAAGAGTCTGACGAGAATGACGACCAATCAGATGAAGACAATGAAGATGACAGTGTCGGGGGTGAGGAAACTAAAACTGACGATGAAGCTGCCAAGGCTCAACCTGGAAAGGGCGCCTACAAGGCACAACATTCGGGGCCAGTTAGCAGAAGCTCAAGACTGAACAATACATAGTGGTTATCCTGCTGCATCAACTAAAAAATAAGCTTGTAGTCTTAGTTGCATCGGCACACAATGAGGAAACATTTCAGAAACACTGTCGTTACCAAAACTTATTTAGCTTTATCGTCGATTTCTCGATCAGTACTATAGTTAAGATATAATTTATGATTTGTGCCCGCTGGAGCAGTGACATTATTTTGTAAACCATTTGATAATCATTTTGAATGCAGTCACAAATACATTTGGAAAAACTTATCTGGATATATCTGACGCAAACGCTACTGTCAACCAGTAACTCAGCAAAAAATATGTCAAGGAAAATTTAAACTCTTGTAGTACATCAGTACTGATAATTCTCAATCGTCCGTACAAGGCAGAGTACACATCAGTACTGATATAATTTCTGATTTGTGTCTGCTGGAGCAGTGACATTATTATGTAAACCATTTGATAATCCTTTTGAATGCAGTCACAAATACATTTGAAAAACTTATCTGGATATATCTGACGCAAACGCTACTGTCGACCAGTAACTCAGCAAAAATATGTCAAGGAAAATTTAAACTCTTGTAGTACATCAGTACTGATAATTCTCAGTCATCAGTACAAAGGCATAGTAAAACAAACACACCTGTGAACGCCTAAAAAACATCGTTTTGAAAAAACAAAGCTATGTCTGCTTCTGCCAGTCCCAATTCAGAAAGACCATCAGTACATAAAAATAATTACCTCAAGAAAAATGCGAATATAATACATCCTGTACTGATGAAAATCTAATTTATCTGTAAAAATACTCAGAGATTATCTTGATATAAACAATCCTTTAAAAAATACGAAAACTGTTTTAAAAACCATTAGCATCACACATAGTCTCACTGGTATTTGGTACGTTCAATTACACTTCAATCACCAGTCCAAGTACCACAGTAGAGGAGTTCAGACCTCCATCATCACCGACCCTGACACGTGCAAGTGGGATAAGCCGTTGATAAGTACAGCTTGACTATACGAATCAGTGCGACAGTAAAATGCCATCATCACCACCCTAGAGACGTGCAAGTGGGATTTAGCAGGTCATAAGTACAGCTTGACAAGACTAGTCAGTGCAGCAGTAAAAACCATTTAACTTGGACGGTTAGTTCTTCCACGCCTCCACCCGCGCTACCCACTGAGCGGTTGCCACAAGGGATGGAAAAAGGTGACCGCACGCCACTACACCCACTACACCCACGCCCCTGACGAACCGCCTCCCACAAATCCCCGTCCACGCACTGCAAAAAAACCATTCTCTTCCATCTCTCCCTCATTCCCACAAACCACCATTGCCGCTTCCATCTACACTGCACACAAACCAAAAACTTCTCTCTCCCAAGCCCACAATCACCGGAGGAAGGTGATGGTGGAGGAACCATCCGCCAAGCATCATCATGCCGAGACGTCGGACAAGAGCAGCAACCTCGTTGACATTCACGTCCCCGGTGAGAAGCACGAGTACACAACAACCCTCATAGGGGTTGAGCTCCACGGCAACGAGACGCTGGAGATCGTCTACACCAGCGTACCAGAAAAGGCCGACGAGGTGATCTCCAGGCTCTGGAAGAAGCTTGGCGGCAAGAGTCAGAATCGTAGGATCGTCGGCGTTGGTGTGCACTACACCAACAAAGATGAACCTCCCCAGATGGTTGCAGTCCTGCAGTTGTGTGTTAACGAGCTCTGCTTGGTGTACCAGATCACAGCGGCCACAAAATGGTGAGCCATCCTACTCATTTGCCCTGTATGGTTTATCTATTTTATTAGTACTGTATCCTGAAAATTTCATCAGACTTGTTTCCCAACTAGATGTACTAGTGTGGTTTGTGAGAAGTGGATGCACTACTGCATTTTCTCAAGTAGATACACTGTAAATGTATTTTTGAACCTGATGCACTGGATTACTATTTGGAAAATCTTGCGGAAGATTAAATTCTGAAGTTGATCGACTAGTGTAGTTTCTCAAGTTGATCCAATAGTATAGTCTATGTACTCGATGTATTGAAAAAATGTTTCTGAACTTGATGTAGTGAAGTATTTTCTGAATTTGATCTAATGTTATTTTCATAAGAAAATAAACTAAGGACTTGCTGAAGCACTGGTTATGTGTTATCATATTCAACAAAAGTAAACTAAACTAGTACCAATGCAGAACATACAACACTGACTGAAACTATGTATAATCCAAAAAAAAGAATAACATGATGTACTTAATTTAATTTCAGAACTTTGTTTACTAGTTTTTGAAGTACATTCATCCATTATTTATCCTACAGAAACAACTACTTCATGGATTCATCGCTTGTAAAACAAAAAAAATGAATAATACAAACATCAAAGTAATGCTAATATTCAAAATGTCTCTCCCCTTGCAGGCCCAAGCGCCTGAACGAGATGCTGCAGCATCAGAAGTTGTTCACATTTGCCGGTTTCAGCATTGAAAGCGACAAAGAGAAGCTGAAGTTGTCCGGTTTGGAGATCAACCCCAACAAGTTCATCGACATTCAGCGCAAGTGGAGAGTTCCATACACCGGAAAAGAGTACGACTCCTTGACTAATGTTGCAGCCAGCATCATCCACCCATTCTACAAATGCATGAAGAAGAAGATCAACATGCAGGAAGACTACAAACTGTGGGGGACCAGCCCGCTGCCAGACAACCTCATCGAGTATGTAGGAGTAGATGTGTACGCCACGTACAAGTCATGGTTCATAATCGACTACATCACAGATGGTTAGGAATATGCGAAAGAGCGGGAGGCTGACCACTACTACGACCGCCCCTTCTGCCCCTTTTAGGGATGAAGATACATCAAAGCCTGCCTTCATTTTACTTCCGCTTGTGCTTGCCTTTTATTTTGTTGTTTCAAATTAGTAGTTTGCTCTTGTTGGGTTGAACCAGTATGATTATGTCGTGCTTGTCATGTTTGAACAAGTTTAGTTATGTAATAATGTACAATGTTTTGCTTATCTCATTATATAAGTTTGGTAGCTTCGTATGTTGTTAATCCATCATTTCAAAATTCAAAAGTAGCTTCTGAATGGAACGTTGTGGCTGCTCTAAAGTACTAGTTATGATGCAACTAATAACACAACACTGTTCCATGTCTAGTTTCGATTCAGTATTGTAAAGAAAACATAAGGTTCAGAACAATCAGCACAATTCGAGTTGCTTAACAACGCTTCAAAAGTTGAAGCGAAAATTCTTAGTACTTAATGTAGTGTTCTCATTCATATGTAGCTGCTAGAAAAGTAACAAGTACTACAAACATAAAAAAGTTAAGAAGCATTAGCACACACTTATGTTGGTCGCTTGCAGATTAAGAATGACAGTAATAGTACACTTGATCGGATAGTACATAATTACTACAATAAAAAGTACAAAGAAGCATCAGTCCGTAAGCGCTACTATGAATGCACTATCAGTACATCTCACTCTACGCGCAAGTACCAAAGTTCTGAAAATGACACCAGAAGACCCTTGAGAATAATCACAAAAACAAACACAAAAAAGAAGTCAAAAAACTCAAATGTAAAAGACTACACTCGCATAAAACAGACAAGAACTAGAACAAAAAGTATCAGTCCAAGTTACTGCTGGAGTCAAGTACTAGATTCAAACAAACAAAAACAAAAAAACAAAAAAGTTGACCGCCCAAGGTCAGTCGCAGGCCCTGACAATGCTAGATACTTGAACTCGAGCCCGTGAGCGAATCCCTAGTAATCCGCACAACGCAGGACCCACCGAATAGGGCCCACAGGTCAAGAGAGAGAGCGAGCGCCATGTATAAGTGCTCAGGTAAGTGTTCAGAGGAGTTCGACTGGTGAGCCTCGGCTGCGCTTATAAATAGGTTCGGAGCCCCCTCGACTAGCGAGGTGGAACTAAACCCAGAGCGCACGCGCACGCTGCGCTGCACAGCCGCGCGGACGAGCTATCCGGGCCGGAAAACGGCCCAATAGGCTGCATCGTCAACAAAACACCCCACCAATAAGCCCAGTTAAACAAAACCAGAGGGCGGGGCAAAGAAATATAAACTACAAGAAAAATGTTTGTCAATTAACCTCTACAAGAAAGAAGGAGAAAATATGATACAAAAACAATGAACCTCTAAAAAGAAGAGAACTTAATAGCCTATCTGTTAAATGTACATAATTTAAAAAACCGAATTAAATATTACTTTCAAGTTCAACTACTAAAACGCAAAAAGTTCAAACATATAATGCTTGTCAATTATGCTAAATTTATTATTTATATAAAATCTGACAAGTTCAACTACTAAAATGCAAAAAGTTCAAGCATATAATGTTTGTCAATTATGACAAGTTCAACTACTAAAATGCAAAAAGTTCAAATATATAATGTTTGTCAATTATGCTAAATTTCTTATTTATATAAAATCTGACTACTTCAACTACTAAAATGCAAGAAGTTCAAATTGAATTTATTTGTCAATTCTGCTAAATTTCTTATTTATATAAAATCTGTCCACACCTCAACGAACGATCTGGTCGTAAAATAATCTCAAACCCCCACCCCACCCAAAAAAACAAAAAAAAACTCAGTTCCATATGACATCGGTACTAAAACAGCAGGATCAGTCAGGCCACACACACCATTGTGACACCAAATTTCAAACCCGTGTACTGTATGAAATTACAATTCAGTTCACACAGTACTAAACCATAAGTGCACGAAAATGAGAATACAAAAACTATAAAGGCCTAATTTAGGTTGGTACATATGAAAATAAAATAAGTACCAGTTTTGAGCAACAACTCCCAGGGCACTGAAAAAATGTTTTGAGATAAACTAGTGTATAAGACTTCAATCGAAAAACAATACTTAACATCTACATGGAAAAACATCACAAAGCATACATCACCTAAACAGTGCAAAATGCCATAATCACCACCCCTGAGACATGCAAGTGGGATTTAGCAGATCGTAAGTACAACTTGAGAAGACTAATCAGTGCAGCAGTAAAAAACCTTTGTCATGGATGGTTAGTTCTTCCAGGCCACCTCCCACGCCACCCACTGGGCGGTTGCCACGAGGCACTACAAAAGGCAACCCCCCACGACCACTCACCCACACCCCTGATGAACCGCCTCCCACCCCCCCCCCCCCGATCGACGCACTGCAAAATACCCCATTGTCTTCCATATCTGCCTCATTCACAGAACCACCATTGCTGCTTCCATCTCCACTGCACACAAACCACAAACTTCTCTCTCCCAAGCCCACAGTCGCCGGAGGAAGGCGATGGCGGAGGAACCGCCCGCCAAGCGTCACAATGGCAAGACATCGAACAAGAGCAGCAACCTCGTCGACATTCACGTCCCAGTGAGAAGCGCGAGTACACCAAAACGCTCAAAGGGGTTGAGCTCCACGGCAAGGAGACGCTAGAGATCGCCTGCACCAGCATACCAGACAAGGCCGACGAGGTGATTAGTAGGCTCAGGATGAAGGGCGGTGGCTTGTATCCGAGCTTCATCGGAGTTGATGTGGAGTACACCAACAAAGAAGAACCTCCACAGATGGCGGCAGTCCTGCAGTTGTGCGTCGAGGAACTCTGCTTGGTATACCACATCGCAGCAGCCACAAAATGGTAACCCATACTACTGTTCGTTCATCTATTGTACTAGTACTACTCACTAAAAACTTAATTAAACTTGTTTCCCAACTAGATGAACAACTATAGTTTGTGAAGTGGATGCACGAGTACTTGTTTCTCAAGTTACATGCATTTCTGAAACTGTGAAGTGGATTGTTTCACCAGATTAGCATCTGAAATTTTTTTATAGCATTCTGAACTTGATGCACCAAATTAATTTCTGAACTTGATGTACTAGCATAGATTCTGATCTCGATGCACTAGTATAGTTTATAGAATTGATGTATTAAAAGATCTTTGGTGAAGTAGTATAGGTCCATATCTTGATGCACAAGTTTCTCAAATAAATTTCTGAACTTGATATAGAATTAATGCACAAAGATGTATCAAGCACTGGTATAGGTCTTTTGTTCAACAAAAAAGAAAACTAAACTTGAATCAAGCAGCACATATATCATTGACTCTGGTAAAATGATTCTTGAATTTGGTGAAGTATTTGGTGAAGCAATGAAGATAGCAAAAAAGAAAAAATAACATGGTGTAGTTGAATTTAATCAGGACTTTGTGTACTAGTTTCAGAACTACATTCATCCATGACTTATAATATATAAGCATTTACCTCATGGATTCTCACTTGTAAAACCAAAAAAAGCAGAAGAATTAAATCTTCAAAAAAGAAGACTAATCCTTAAATGTGTGTCTCCCCCCTTGCAGGCCTAAGCGCCTCAAAGACTTCCTGCAGGAGGAGAAATTGTACACATTTGTCGGTTTCAGCATTGGAGGTGACAAGCGAATGCTGGACAAGTCTGGTTTGGAGATTAACCCCAACAACTTCATTGACATGCAACGCAAGTGGAAAGATCCAAAGACCGACAAATACTACGACTCCTTGGCCGATGTTTCAGGCGGCGTCATCCACCCATTCTACAACGGCATGAAGAAGAAGATGGACGGGGCAGACCACAAACTGTGGGGGACCAGCCCGCTGCCAGACAACCTCATCACGTACACAGGACTAGATGCGTAAGCAACGTACAAGTCATGGAAGACAATCAACAACATCGTGACAGGTTGGGATATTTCAAAAGAGCAGGAGGCTGACCTCTACTACCACTGCAACTTCGCGGGATGAAGATGCATGAAAGTCTGCATTCGTGTTGCTCGCACTTCTGCCTGTCCTTAATCTTGTTGTTTTAGATTTGTAGTTTGCTTTCGTTATGTTGAACCAGCTACCTTATGTTATGTGTGTCAGGGTTTGAACAAGTTTGCCTATGTCTATCAAGTACATCCTTGGCTTATGTCATCCAACAAGTTTGCTAACTTCCTATTTTGTTGATCCATCATTTGAAGTTGAAGTAGGTTGAAGTTGAAACTTGATGGCTGCCACGCAGCACAAGTCATGGAGAAACAAAAATAACCCATAAATATTTTTGCAAAAAAAACAGCGGCAGACTAACTAAAGACAAAAGCAAATAGTATCCTTGGACGCTCAGTACATCTTAGACATGTACATCAGTACTATCACACTAAAAATCAGTTTTTAGTTTCAGAAGAACACTAAAAGGACTAAGTTTCAGCCGAGGACAACATTCAGTACTAAAAGCATCGTGCTAATAGTAGTTACAAATTTACTAAGTACTGCAACAGGAAAAGCAAAGAACCATCAGTACGTATTTGCTAGTCACTAGCATGCTAGGACTGAAAGTTCTGGTACACTTGAACACATGGTACATTCATTCTACAAAATATAAAAAGGAACATGAAGCTTCAGTTCACATTCCCTAAAACAGTGACACGCTAAGAATAATATAAATAATACAACTGAAATATCAGTACAACTTAGTCTATACGCAAGTACTATGATCATGCCGAACAACAGAAGCATCAGTCCATATTGACTAGTGAAGTAGTTATGAACTTAATAGGGCTACCTGTTAAATGTAGCTAATTTAAACCAGTGCTTTAACTTTTACTATGAAGTTCAACTACTAAAACTCAAGAAGTTCAAACAAATTTTTTACTAAGTACTGCAACAGGAAAAGCAAAGAACCATCAGTACGTATTCCTAGTCACTAGCATGCTAGGACTGAAAGTTCTGGTACACTTGAACACACGGTACATTCATTCTACAAAATATAAAAAGGAACGGGGAGCTTCAGTTTGCATTCCCTAAAACAATGACACGCTAAGAATAACAGAAATAATACAACTGAAATCTCAGTACAACTTAGTCTATATGGCAAGTACTATGATCATACCGAACAACAGAAGCATCAGTCCATATTGACTAGTGAAGTAGTTATGAACTTAATAGGGATACCTATTAAATGTAGCTAATTTAAACCAGTGCCTTAACTTTTACTATGAAGTTCAACTACTAAAACTCAAGAAGTTCAAACAAAACATTTGGCTCTCAATTTTACATGCCTTACGCTGAATGAGATTACAATTCAGTACTAACAGATCTATACCATAAGTACAAGAAAAAGAGTGTACAGAAACTATAATGGTCCAACTTAGGTTGGGACAGATGAAAATAAAATAAATCTCACTTTTCCAGCAACAACTTGCAATGTAATTGAAAAAAATCCTGATGAAAAAAGGTGTTTTCAGTTCAACTAGTGTATAAGACTTCAGTACAAAAAATAAAAGTTAACCAAAATGAATTCCCGATGAAACATACACAAGTGAAACAGCTATTCAACCACAATATCATCATGGAAAATAAGTTTTTTAAACATTCTGCCACACTCAAACACAACACAAAATATACCAGTTATTACATAGTACTTGACAAGACATCCAAAAATCACAAAAAAGCCTATAGTGCTTTCAAGAGATATATCACACAACTATCCCATTCACTACACAAATGATGACCATTTCTCCTATGCATCAGGAGCCAAAGCCTAAACCTCCTTGGGAAGCTCCGTCACCACAAGCTGGCTATTCCGGTTGAACACAACTCTATACAAATCCTCAGCGTTCCAATCAACAATACATGGCTGCAAAACAATAAAACAAATTATCAAAATCATGACACATAAAAAAAAGATACACAATAAGCCAAACACATAAAGTGAAAAGCTCAACTAGAACCCACATCATTATATCGAATGTTCTCAACGATCTTTTCACCATCATAGGATCCCGCATACTTCAGAGTATATGGCCACATTCATTCAGCCCTTGAAGTGGAACCTTGACAAACATTAGTTTCTTTGCAAACAGCTCCCAATTGGGCTGCTTGCTCGCATTGTGCTGAGCATCACCATACACAGCCTTCATTACTTGGAACAATCCAGAAGTCTGTAAAAAAAACAAAAGAAACCACACATTTTTAGGTCTCCAAAAAGCAGAAACAAAGATGCAGAAAAATTAATCCAGTACAGATAATAAATGTCACTCACAATCTTCTCGCAGTCTTTATGATATGTGTTCTTTGAAGGACGGTGGTTCTTCGGATAAGGTAAAGAGTCAAGGATGTCAACGCTACTTCGGTACCGATTCATGACATATGAGGAAAAGTGGTTCACTTTCTTATCCTTTGCTAAAATCATAGGCTTGAATAGAGGCATCATGATCTAAAAACAAATGACCAAAAAAGCGATGTTAAATATTCAAAATAAAAACCAGCATCATAACAAACAAATAAAACCAAAAATCAGCTAGTAGATCTCACAAGGTCGGCACTGAGCAAGTCTTCCTTATCTTTAACATAGCTCTTGAAATCTCTTGTTGCACTCTCCACATTAAACACTTTATTTTCATCACCGTAAAACGTATAGTCAAGCAAAACCTGCAAAAAAGCCAAAAAAGGAATAGACAGCGGAAAAGGATCAACAAGCAAAGTATTATTAAAACTCGCAAAAACAATAGGCAGTCTTGTTCAACAGAAAGAAACGATCTGATTGATTACCGTGATGAAATATGGACTCAGCAATACCCTTTTCCTAGATGCGAAATCAGCATTTCTCTTGGGATCTTGCTTCCAATCATCAATGAGGAAGTCCATTACATCACCCTCCATCATTTGCCCAGGTGAAAAGACTTCCCAGATGCGTCTCCCAGTGAAGCTAGTTACGCTTTCATCAGGCTGAGGTATCATTGAGAATGTATTCCTGCAACACACACAAGAACAAAAAGAAGGAGAAGCAAGATAAGGCATTCATAGCAGCTCAAGTTGTATAAAAAGGAACATTTCAAGTCATATTTATCTAGCAGTTACAAACAACAGAAGCAAAAGAAGAGGAAAAATAATGAGAGATACTCACTCGGCATACTTCTCACGCCATTCATCACTAAGCAACAGATTATACAACTTGCGAGCCTTGTCCAGGTGAGGGACTTTATGAGGGTGAAGCTGCTGCACAGGGGCGCAAAACTTTATAGGAGCTCTGGGCGCACGCTTCCTGCTGACAACATTGCCAGAATCCAAAGCAGGATCCTTCGTAGCACCACCTGTTCTACGAGCCACTATTCCAGCAAGGGGAGATAAACCTTTGGCAGCAGCGCTCCTTGTGACTCTTCCCACACCAGCAATCTTGTCAAACTCATCATTATCGCTGTCTATCAATTCCACAATGGGATTCTTGGGTGTAGTGGGGCTCTCTGCACAAGCAGCCGTTGAACCTCTCAGAGCTCCCAACTGCCCCTTCATAACACTAGATCTTGTCTTTTCGGGAGAACACCCCTGGCTAAGATCAATAGCTACGCGCTCGAGCTCCGAGAACTGGCTGCCAAAGAACCTGTAGTCATGCTCACCAAGATCCAGCCACTCACCTGCAAAAACAAAAACAAAAAAAGAAGAAGACCGCACAAGGGTAAGTTCAAATACATAATTCATGATAGTACTAATAGAGAAGTACAAAAGGCCATGCACACGTACAGGGTTCGATGCCAAACCAACCCCGGAAGTCAACATCAAACACATTGCTAGTTGCGCAGGTATACAACAAAGTCTTCCTAATGTCAAGAATGTCTTCATGGCTGTAATCGACCATTTCAATTACACCATCCTCCCGGCAATGATAGGTCTTGCAGTTTTGTAGCATAAAGAATCCACAATCATGCCTGTAAACAAAGGAAAAACAAAATGGTACATCACAAATACGAAAATACAGGAACAACATCCTCCCAGCAACAAAAACAACTAACAAAAATCATTAAAAACGGATACTCACGTGTTTTCCTGCTGCGGCACCCGCACAAACTCGCAAGAGAAACCATCAATATGCACCGGCGAGAACGGTTTGGCCCTGTCTACACTCGACTCCCTACAAAGCTTCTTTATATTATCTGTCATATTCCTTAAGAATCTAACTACATCACCCCAGGTTTCATCACGGAGTGAATCAAGACACTCGAAACGACGGAACCTCAAATTCAGAACAATCAAGCACCAATGCCCAGATTCTTCGCTAGGCTTCATGGTAGCCACAAATGACGGCGGATCAAAGGTAGGGAAAAGAAGCTGAAAAAAATAGCAAAGGAAAAATGAATTTAACAAATCATAATGAAACAAATAATTCAGCTTCCAAACAATAAAATAAAATAGGGGAATTGAAATTCAGAAGTACAAACAAAAATCAGATGATCATAAGAGTTTATATCCACCGCCCAAAATTGAGGAACAAACATATCAGTTCAATTTCCTTGCGACAATAAGTGCAGCTTTAAAAAAAGAAGCACACATCATTCATAAGTACAGGTGTAAAAGCAGGCTAATCAAGTTCATTCCCCACCTCCCAAACCTGCAAGAAAACATGGCAGTTCTAGTTCACGAGTACAAAAAGTCCAAGATCACCTACTTTTACGGAGTAAATGACCACGGGTAGCCCAGCCGGCTCCCCCTGGCTCTTCAAAAAATAATAATAGGCTGATCAAGCCTTCAAGCACCCAAGACACGGGGCCGCCTTCCCCTGGCCGGCTACCCCACAAGCCGACTACCGGAAGGCGGCCCGGCCCTAGAATCCTCACGAAGAAAGCCGTAGGAGGGCCGACTCCAGAAAGCCGGCCGCAAGACGGCCGACTCCAAGAAAGCCGGCCACAACACGACCGACTCCAAGAAGCCGGCCCCCAGTAGGCGGCCCAGATCTTGCCCTCAAACTTTGCACCAACGTAATGGCGATGGGACGGGGCGTGGCAACAGTGAAACGTGCCGCCACCGAATCCTGGAATACGCATGGCCACCGTACGCCGTACGGGGCAGCCATGACCCGTCCGGCGTGGCACTGTTGCCATGCTGATCATGACATCACCCACGGCAGGCTGTCAGTACGGCCCGTGGGTGGTGGGCCCCTTCGGTCAGAGAGACCCCCGAAGGCAGCCACGCTTCCCCTAGTCGGCCAGGGACGTAGCCGGCTCTCACCAGCCGGCTCGCTCCCTCCCTTGAGGAATGTGCACCATTAAGGAGACAAGACGAGGTAAGGCTATAGTGAGCGCCCGTAAGGCAGTGACACTGTAGCCACGCTTACCTCAACAAAGCCCTCGTCATCAAGAGTGAGGCAACAGTAACCAGCCCCCGACAGGACCAAGTGGTGGGGCCTACCTGTCGACCAAGAGGCCGGCAGACGGCGGGTCCCACCAATCAGCGGGCCCCAGCAGTCGGCGGAGAAGCCGGCCAGCATAGACACTGACGGCTGGGCCCAGACCCAGCCAGATTACCATTGTACCCCTTGGGGGTAGGCCTATATAAACCCCCCGGGGCACCCATGCAAAGGGTTGGACTTTGATAGTTTTAGACACTACTTTGAGAGGAGAAGAGAGCTAGCCTTTCCCCTTCTTCCTCCTCTCGCCAAAACAGCTCAAGGAGCCTCTTGTAGCTACTTGATTGATCTAGTGATCATGCGGAGACCCCGCAGAGCAGGACTAGGGGTGTTATCTCCACGGAGAGCCCCGGACCTGGGTAAGATTCGCCGGCGTGCATGTCTTCGCCTTATCCCGTTTCCAGGCACCGACGATGTCTTATTGGCTCCCACAATGATAAGCCACCCGTTGGCATATGTCGCACCTACCACCCGACATTTGGCGCCCACCGTTGGGCCAGGTGCACCGTCGTCCGGAGACCTGTTCTGGACGGGAACCCTCTTCCTCCCCCGCGATCTTAGCCAGCCTGGCACGTCCGATGGCGCTTTCCCCGACGCGCTGCAAGGTGTCAATGACGCCTGCGCAGCGAGCTGCCTCGCCGATCTTCTTGGCATGGCTTGCATCTCCGACGAGCCCGCGTCCGATGCGGGCACCGGCTACCTCGAGAGCCGCCTCGTCAGCCTCCTCGACCAACTCCACGTCTCCAGCGAGCCTCCTGTGGATTTGGAGTCGATTGGCTCCACCGACCCGATGCTTGTCGACTCCGACACGGCATCGCTTGACGCCTTCCCCACCAACATGGTGGTCTACGACGATCCTCTCCCTCGAGCCGACAATGGCGGAAGCACCGTCACCGAGGTGCTGGTCATCAACCACAGAGTCGCCTCTGGCGAGAACACCCACGACGCCCTACAAGTGGCGCTACACGACTTGTCCGCCCCCATCCCGGCCGATGCCGACGCCGAGGCACTGGAGGCATGCCGCCTTGCCCTCATTGTGGAGTGCCAGAAGCTAGCCACCATGAGACGCCTCACCAAGGCTCACCAGCGCGAAGTTGACCACGCCGCCTTTGGCACGCCGCCTCTCGACGGGCCAAGCCGGGCCGGCGCCGTCCAAAAACGCGGCGTGGCCATCGCCGACATGCTGGGAGCGGAACGCCCAGTCTACGCCACGCCTCTCGAGAACCTACGCGCCGCCCAGTCGATCGTAGATGAGCTGAACGGAGTAGGGGCCGACGAGCTCCCCTACATGACCAGACGCATCCAGCAGCTGATCGACGCGGCCGCAAAGCGGCACGAAGCTGGTGTCCGCGCTGAAAACCCTCTCCCACGTCGAGAGCACGACGCAACGTCACGTACGCCGACTGCGGGTGGAGCCCGCACAAGGCAAGAAAAGGAGCCGGCTGCCAGTCGCAGTCGGACTCGAGTCACCATCGAGAGCGACGCAGAAGTCCGCCCTCGAGCTGTGGAGCGACAAGGCGATCCGCCTCCTCCTCCGCCTCATGGGGAGAGATATCCCAGCCCGCCGCCTGTCACGCATCCGACTCTCAGCGGCCGACTAGGTCATCGCGAAGGAGTCGGCGAAAATGATGCCCGCCATCGGATCGACCGCCTTGCGCGATCCCTGGTGTTGGAAGAATAAGATGATGTCAGCCCGCCTTGCTTCGGCCCCCGCATCCGCGACGAGCCCTTCCCCAAAGGGTTCTCGCTCCCAAGAGACATGCCCAAGTACAACGGCTCCGTGAAGCCGGAAGATTGGTTGATCGACAACTCCACCGCAGTCCTCATAGCAAACGACAACAGGCGTGTTGCCGTAAAATATGTCCCCCTGATGCTCCAAGGCACGGCGCGCACCTGGCTCAATAGCCTCAAGCCTTACAACATCAACAGCTAGCTAGACTTCACAGAAGCCTTCATCCGCAACTTCACCAGCACCTACAAACGGGCTCCCAAGCCCCGACAGCTCTCCTTGTGTGTACAAGGGCCCAACGAGTCCACCCACGACTACCTCACGCATTGGGCCGAGCTCCGCAACTCCTGCGAGGGGGTGCATGAGGTTCAAGCCATAGAGTACTTCACGGCCGGGTGCTGAGAAGGCACCCTCCTCAAGCATCGACTCCTCTGCGACGAGCCGACTACCCTCAACGATCTGCTAGTCATCATAGACAAATACGCCATGGACGACTCCTGAATGAAGACCGAGCTCCGAGTGGACGCCTCCGGGAAGGTGCTCGCGCCGGCTCCCAAAACGCCGGCTGGAGACTCCAACCGACGCCCGTACCAGAACGACAACAAGCACAAGGCTCCTATGCCAACTTCCACCAGTCGGCAAGTCGCCACAGTCGAAGAGGAACAACCCGAAGGGCGGCCCACGCCCGAGAAGCAGAAGGGCAGTAGGCCGGCTTGGCAGCCGGCTTTCTCCTACGAGCAAGCCCTTGATGCCCCCTGCAAGTTCCACATTGGTGTGTAGGCCTCTAACCACACTACTCGGAAATGCCATTGGCTCACGCAAATCTCCAAGGGCGAAGGGCTGGTGCCGCCTCCACCTGCTGGTCAGCCGCCTCCGGCTCCTCAGCAGCCGGCCGCTCGGCCAGCGGTCGGAGCCGTTCACGACGAGTTTCCTAATGAGCATGCTGCCTACGTCGTCTTTACCAGCCAGTCTGAGGACCGGCGAAGCCGGCGCCGACAACACCAAGAAGTCAACGCGGCTGCCTCCAACAACCCCGAGTTCATGCACTGGTCGGAGAAGCCTATCAGTTGGAGCCGGGCCGATCACCCAGAGGTGATGCCGTCGCCCGGCTCTTACGCATTGGTTTTGGATGCCACCCTCGCGACAGATAGGCGAGCTGCCCGATTTCCCCGCGTGCTGATAGATGGCGGAAGCAGCATCAACATACTGTACCGTGACACCATGGAGAAGTTGAATATCAAGACAAAGCAACTCATGCCGAGTTGGACTATGTTCCACGGCATCGTACCCGGCCTGTCTTGTGCACCAATCGGCAAGATCAGGATAGATGTTCTCTTTGGAGACAAAGATCATTTCCACCGAGAAGCAATATGTTTTGAAATGGTGGATCTGGAGAGCCCGTACCACGCACTGCTTGGCCGACCTGCTTTGGCCAAGTTCATGGCTGTGCCCCACTATGCCTACCTCAAGATGAAGATGCCGAGTTCCAAGGGCGTCATCACCATATCCGGAGACTACAAGAAGTCCACTGAGTGTGCGGCTGCTAGTAGCCGGCTGGCCGAGTCACTCGTGATTGCTGAAGAGAAGAAGATGCCGGACCGAGTCATAGCCATGGCCGGCAAGCAGCCAGCCTTGTCCCCTGACCCCAAGGAATATGAGGCTCAGTGTTCTTTCCAGCCAGCCAAAGAAACGAAGAAGATACCTCTGGACCCGAAGCACCCGGAGAGGTACGCTGTCATGGGAACCGGCCTCACAGCAAATAGGAAAGCGAGCTCATCAATTTCCTTCGTGAGAATTGCTACATCTTCGCATGGTCTCCCAAAGACATGCCGGGTGTTCCGACAGATTTCGCCGAGCACAAGCTACATGTCCGATCGGACGCCAAGCCGGTCAAGCAGCCCTTGCGCCGCCTGTAAGAAGAAAAGATAAGAGTAGTCGGAGAAGTAATAGCCCTGCTTCTGGCAGCCGGCTTCATTATGGAGGTTTCTTTCCCAGAGTGGCTTCCCAACCCGGTCCTAGTGTTGAAGAAGAATAAACAATGGCGTATGTGCATCGACTACACAAACCTCAACAAAGCCTGCCCCAAAGATCCTTTTGCCCTGCCAAGGATTGATCAAGTGATAGACTCCACAGCTGGATGCGAGCTGTTGAGTTTTTTGGATGCTTACTCAGGCTACCACCAGATAAAGTTGGATCCGGCTGATCGACTTAAGACCGCCTTCATCACACCATTCGGAGCTTTGTGTTAACTGACTATTACATTCGGCTTGAGAAATGATAGTGCCACTTTTCAGCGTTGCATGCAGAAATGCCTCCTCAAGCAACTCGGCAGAAATGCCCACGTCTATGTAGACGATATTGTGGTGAAGACGGAGAAGCGCGGCACCTTGCTGGAAGACCTCAAGGAGACGTTTGAAAACCTGCGCCGATTTCAGATCAAGCTCAATCCAGAGAAATGCGTGTTCGGAGTACCAGCCGGCCAGCTCCTAGGCTTCCTGGTCTCCGAACGCGGCATCGAATGCAACCCAGTGAAGATCAAGGCCATAGAGAGAATGGAGATTCCTACCAAGCTGAGAGACGTCCAAAAATTTACTGGATGCTTGGCCTCCCTCAACCGCTTCATCAGCCAGCTCGGAGAGAAGGCTCTCCCCCTCTACCGACTCATGAAGAAATCCACTCACTTTGAGTGGAATGACCAAGCAGACCAAGCTTTCCACGAGTTAAAGAAGATGTTGTCCATGCCGCCTGTCTTGGCGGCACCGACTAAGAAAGAGCCCATGCTCCTTTACATTGCCGCCACTAGCCGGGTGGTCAGCACTGTCATTGTGGTCCAACGCCCAGAAGAAGGCCGAGTTCAGCTAGTCCAGAGGCCGGTGTATTATCTGAGTGAAGTATTGTCCACCTCGAAGCAGAACTACCCACAGTATCAGAAGATGTGCTATGGCATGTACTTCGCCGCCAAGAAGCTCAAGCCCTATTTTCAAGAACACCCCATCACGGTCGTATGTACTGCCCCCTGGCCGAGATCATAGGCAGCCGGGATGCATCCGGCCGGGTGACAAAATGGGCCATTGTGCTGGTTCCCTACACGATCTTCTACCAGCCCCGCACCGCCATCAAGTCCCAGGCATTGGTCGACTTCCTCGTCGACTGGGCCGAGACCCAGTACCTGCCGCATGCGCCCGACTCCACTCATTGGCGGATGCACTTCGATGGATCCAAGATGCGCACCGGCTTGGGAGCCGGCATCGTCCTCACCTCTCCCAAAGGCGACAAGCTCAGATACACATTGCAGATCCATTTCACCGCCTCCAACAATGTGGCCGAGTACGAGGCACTCATACACGGGCTCCGGCTAGCCAAAGAACTCAGCATCCGCTGGATCCTGTGCTATGGTGACTCGGACATGGTAGTTCAGCAATCATCCGGCGACTAGGATGCCAAGGACGCAAACATGGTGAGCTACCATTTCCTCGTTCAGCAACTCAGCGGATATTTTGAAGGATGCGAGTTCCTCCACGCGCCACGGGCCGACAACCAGCAAGCAGATGCCCTGGCACGAATAGGCTCCACCCGACAAGCAATACCAACCGACGTCTCTCTCCAACACCTCCTCAAGCCGTCTATCAAGCCGTCCCCAGAGTCCAATTCCATCTTCGTGCCGCCTGACCCCGACGCAGTTGGATTCGGCTTGGGGAGCCAAGCAGGCGGCTCGAGGACTTCGACAGGCGGCTAGGGGACTGCTGTAGTCGCACCCGGCCCGGGGACTTCAGAACCCGGCCCGGGGACTACCGCAGTCAGCCCAGGGACTGCATCGACACAACAGGCGGCGACCGACTCCAGCTCTTCACTACCCAGCCCACCCACCCTTGTCGAAGTAGCCGTTTTGACAACAGAAGAGGTCACAGCTCCAGCATGGGCCCAGCCCATCCTCAATTTCCTGGTTAACAGAGAGCTGCCGACTGACGAGATCTCGGCAAGACAAGTCCAACGCCGAGCCAGAGCATACACGATAGTGAACCGAGAGCTTGTTAGGCGCAGTGTCACTGGAGTCTTCCAGCGTTGCGTTGAGCCAGAGAAGGGCATAGCAATCCTCAAGGATATACACCAAGGCGAATGCGGCCACCACGCAGCCTCAAGATCACTCATCGCCAAAGCTTTCCGCCATGGTTTCTTCTGGCCGACTGCTTTGGATGACGCCAAGGAACTAGTCAAACACTGCAAAGGGTGCCAAGTCTTCAGCTCCAAGCAACACATGCCGGCTTCTGCACTCAAGACCATTCCCCTCACTTGGCCTTTTGTCGTCTGTGGATTGGACATGGTGGGCCCATTCAAGACGGCGCGCAGCGGCATGACACATCTGCTTGTCGCCGTGGACAAATTTACCAAGTGGATTGAAGCAAAGCCGATCAAGAAGCTGAATGGGCTGACTGCCGTGACATTCATTGCGGATATCACAACCCGGTATGGTATACCACATAGCATCATCACCGACAACGGCACGAATTTTGCCAAGGGAGCACTGGCACGTTTCTGCGCGACACAGGGCATCCGACTGGACTTAGCGTTTGTTGCCCACCCGCAGTCAAATGGCCAAGTCGAGCGAGCAAACGTCCTCATCCTCTCCGGCATCAAGCCCCGATTGGTTCTGCTACTGGAGAGTTCGGCCGGCTGCTGACTCGATGAGCTGCCGGCCGTCCTCTGGAGCCTGCGCACTACTCCAAACAAGTGAACCTGCTTCACCCCCTTTTTTCTTGTATATGGTGCCAAGGCTGTCATCCCAACCGACACTAAGTTTGACTCACCTCGGGTCACCATGTACACAGAGGCGGAAGCCAAGGAAGCATGAGAAGACGACGTCGATCTGCTAGAAGAGGGCCGGCTGTTAGCCCTCAGCCGGTCCGCCATCTACCAGCAGGGCCTACGCCGTTACCATAGCCGGAAGGTCAAGGCAAGATCCTTCCAAGAGGGCGACCTTGTGCTCCGACTGATCCAGCAAATAGCCGGCCAGCACAAGCTCTCGGCCCCTTGGGAAGGACCATTTTTCATCAGCCGAGCTCTAGGCAATGACTCCTACTACCTGATCGACGCATAGAATCCGAAGGCATGCAAGAGGGACGATTCCGGCAAGGAGTCGGAACGACCATGGAACGCCAATCTCCTCCGAAGATTTTACAGTTAAAATGCAGTATGTACCACGCTACCTTTTGTACTAAGTATGAGACAACGGGCCCCCCGAGGAGTAATCAGGGACTACCCTCGTTTATCTATAAATGATGAGTATCATGCCCATGGTTATGTTATTACATCCATTTTTTTGTCCGGCACCGGGTTCGATCAGTCGGCCCGGGGACTTGCCGCCTTGAGTTATATTTGAGTTCTACCTGCAGTCAGACAAGTAGTGTGCCGGCACCCAAGCCCTCTCTTGTTGAAAATCGCAGCTCGAAGAATCGACCGTCCGACTAACAAGAGTCAAAGACAGGAAAGGATGCCCACACGAAAAACGGCTAAGGACAAACGAACTTATATAACACAAGTCGCCTCCCCCCCCCCCGCCAATCGGCTGTCAGAACAGCCGGCTGGCCGGCTTCCCTTCTTACTTTGCCACAATCTAAGAAGGCTCGAGTACTTGCCCTCCCAGACGGCCAAGCCCTTACCCGGCCACAGACTGCAGAGCAGCTGTCCGGCTGGGAAGGCGGCGACCAAGGGAGGGCGGCAAAGGAAAACAGCCCAAAGATGAAAAGCAAGTAGGAATGGAAGCCAAGCACATGCATAATTATATTTACACAAAATGCCTTCGAAAGGCCAACATTCAACATAGTTTGAATACACCCCCAGTGGGTGGAACTGCGCAAATTTAATAAAAAGTTGTTCAAAGAGTAGCAAGCAGGGAAGTAAAGATGACGAGTCAGGCCAAGGGAGCAATAGGCGTGTCGGGCAGGTTGGCGGAGACGGCAGTGTCGGCTGGAGGAGTGGTCGGCTGGCGAGTCTCGGCTTGATCGTCACCCGCTGCAGGCGGCGCATTCGCACGCGCCTCGTTGCTGGAAGCACGGTCAGGCTGAGGCTGGCTGGTTCCTCCACCATCCCGCACAATGTCTTCGCCATCCTCCTCCTCCTCCTCGCCCTCGCCGCTGGATTTGATATGCTCCGCCGAGTCCTCTCCTTCTGCCGGGTTCAACCCAAACCACTCCTCCGGCTGGGCGACGCCGTCTTCATTCACCTCAAGGGCAAAGGCGCTGGTGTCGGTGAAGTCGGCGATCACCGAGGTGCGCTGGATGATAGCCGGCCGCACCGCCTCCAGCTTCTCGTCAGCCTCCTGCTGCCAGGTGCGCAGCTAGTCCAAGCTCAACCCAGGGTACCAATCTCGGACGAACTCTAGCGCCCGCCGAGCCCCGCACCAAGCTGCAGAAGCCTTCCAAGCCTCGAAGCGGCCGACTGCTACCTCCAGCCAGCCGGCAGTCCGACTAGGGTTGCGGGGAATCGCCTCGCCAGGCCAGAGGGCGGCCAGCACCTGCGCTCCGGCATGCTGAAGACGGTGGAGCACGCGGTAAGCCGGCTGGAGGCGGGCTTGAATCGCCAGAAGCTGCTCTTCAAGCGCCCGGTTGGCACCCAGTGCGATCACGGCCCCAGCCTGCCGCCGGGCCTCGCGGTGAGCTTCGATGGCTTGGTTGGCAGCAACGGAGCAGCCGGGGAAGTATTCTGCACAAAGAAGAAAGAAGTAGAACAAGTCAGAAGATAGATCAGATGACGGGGGCGAGCAAAGGGACGAAGAGGAAGGCGGCCTACCATCGATCAAATCTTCAACCCGGCCGTAACCCTCGCTCAGCGCGTGCCTCGCCTCGGCTCAGCTCGCCGCCTCGGTCTCGTACTAGGCTTTGAGGGCGGCCTCGCTGTCCTGCGCTGTCTTCAGGACCACCTTGTGGCTCTCCTCCTAGTCGGCCAGTTTCTTGGCCAGGCGGTCTCCTTCCTGGGCCAAGGCGCTGCACTCGATCTCCTTCGCGCGAAGGGCGGTCTGAGCTATGCCGAGGTGCTCCCTCAAGTCGGCCTTGGCCCCTGCAGACATGAAGAAAAAGAACATAAGGAAGAAGTCGTCAAGAAAGATCCGACCCGACTGCTCCGCAGTCGACCCGAATCTCGGGGACTACACCCAGTGGGTGCGCTGACGTGCCCCCACATGAGATAAAAAAATGAAACACTTACTCCGGCTCTCCGTCAGATCGGCGGCCTTCTGGCTCATCTCCCGGGCCTAGGAGTTGAAGGCAGCAGCATGGAGGTTGTGATAGTCCTGCGAATAGGACGAAGGTGCAAACAAGAACAAGTCATTAATAATTGAGAATCTTCTGAGAAGTTCCAAACCGCCTGCTAAGCAGCCGGCTTAGAATTCGGGGACTACACCCAGTGGGTGCGCTGACGCGCCCCCACAGAAGAAATCAAGAACGAAGACTCACCCGAAAGGCTGCACGTTGCAAGAAACTCCTGGGTGCACTGCTTCAGCGCGGCGGCCTGGGACTGAAGCCGGCTCCGGATGTCCTGTGCTACCACATTTAGCACGGCCGTCCCACCGCCCGGCGTCCATCTCGGCGTGCTGACGCTGGCCGTCTCCAGGTCATGGGACAACAAGCTGGAGCCCACGGCCCTCTGCGGCTCTGGCTCGGAAGTCGCCTTCCCTACGCGCCGACGAGTCGGCGAGAGGACCACGAGATCTTCCCCCACAGCCGGCTCGCCTCCAGCCAGCTGCACAGGCGGCGCCTCGGGCTGGCAGCCTTGGCCCGTCCCGGCCGACGGCGGCGGCACCGCCTCTCCCTCCAGGACAACTGTGTCGCCCCCTTCCCTCTCCATCATCGGCTGGTCGTGGCTGGCTTCCTCTGGTAGGGGCACTGGGATATCAGGGGCCACGGTGCGGAGGGGAATGATGAGTTGCGGAGGCTGGTTACGCAGGGCCTCCGCCACCCTCTCTGCAGCCGCGGCCACTACCTGAGCCTTGGCCGCTGCGTCGGCATGCGTCTCTGCCGACTCCGCCGTCGCCTCCTGGGCCACCCTGGCAGCGTCTGCCCTCTGCTCCTCCGCCTCCCGCGCCTCCCGCATGTTCTTCTCCGTCGCCGCTTGGAGCTCGGCGCGGGGGTCTACATGGCGGGAGCTTGAAGATCCTCCCGCCCCTCCGACTATGGAGGCGGCTGTAGGCCGCTCAAGTGAGAGCAGAGCCCTATTTTGTGAGACAAGAAAAGGCTTAGAAGAAAGCCGACTGAAGAGAAGAAAGAAAGGCGTACGAAAATTAATACTTACGCCGAAACCGCCTGCGGCTGCTTCACCGCCTTGCGGATGCGGGCTGCCTTCGTGGCTGCCTCGTCCCTCTTGGTCGCTGCCACGGTACCCTTGGGCTTCTTCGGCCGACTGCCGAAGAGAGTCGGTGCCGCCCGACGCTTCCGTGTGCCGCCTCGGGCAGCCGACCTGGCAGATGAGCCCGCGCCCTGATGGTCGGGAGCCGGCTGGCAGCGCGGAATAGGCTCGGGCTCGTCGTCATCCGGCCAGTCTTCGAAAGTGGCGGAGAGCCCGGAGGTGCCTGGCTCTCCGCCTCCCCCCACGGCGTCGTCGTCCAAGGTGGCTGCCCCCAAGTCGGGGTCGTCAAAATCGTCCGCCGCGCGGTCGGGAGCGAACACGCATTTCGCCCCCGCGGTCCCGGCCGACGGATGAAGGAGGGGGTTCTGATTAAAAGAAAAATAATAATAAGCAGGCCGGTCGAATGCCGGCCAGAGAGAACTCGGCAACAAGAGAAGAAGAAAAGAAGGAAGACTTACCATAGGTGGAGGGTCGGCGCGAGAGTACGGTTCTTTGCCATACGGCCGCTCCTCGGTGAGTTTGCAGTTGGCGATGTAGTTCACCAGGTAAGATACCTCGTCGTGAGGCATCTCCTTGGTGCTTAGCCGGCATGGGTCGAAGCGGCCGCTCATCTGACAAATCAGGTGAGGGCGGCCTTGTGGTGGGATCACTCGGCGCTCCATGAAGGTGGCAATCAGATCGGGCCCTGTCAGGCCCTCCGACTGGGTCAGCACCCGAAGCCGGGCTACGGCGCCAGCCCCAGCCGGCGTCAGCGACCTGGCCCGGTAGGACCACGAAGGCTGCCTCCCTGCCGGCGGGCCTGCTACGTAAGCCGGCAGGTTGATGTAGTCGCCCTGCGGGGCGACGTTCTTCACGTAGAAGTAGGATTTTTGCCAAAGCTTCACTGAATGGATCAGCACGATGGCCGGGAACGGGTTGTCGGCCGTCGATCACCGCATGGCGATGAAGGCGCCACATGGAGCCGGCACGCCCGCGACGACAGTGCCGAGCTTGGACTGGAAGAACTCCCCCCACAGTTCGAGGGTGGGGAGGACGCAGAGGAAGCCTTCGCACAGGGTGACGAAGGCCAACAGCAGCACCAACGTGTTTGGAGTGAGGTGGTGCGGCTGGAGATGGTAGAATTCAAGAAACGAGCGGAAGAAGCCGCTCGCGGGAAGGCCGACGCCGCGCAGGCAGTGCGAGCGGAAGATTACCCGCTTGCCCTCCTCCGGCGCTGGCGAGATCTCCCTCTCCGGCGCGAGCCGGACCCCCACGTAGTCCTTGCCCGGTAGCCGCCGCGTCTTGCGGAGGAAATCGACGTGGTCATCATGGATGTTGGAGCCGTCCCAGTTGCTCGATGTCGGAGCCATGAGGATGGAAAGGCGACAAGGAGCGCACGACGGCGGAGAGCGATCGATTTGGCGGCGGCAAGGCTGCAGCGCGCCAAGGAGAATAGCGGGGCGGTGGCGCGGCGAAGAGCCGCTGCAACAACGGAGAGAAAGAAGAAGAAGAGAGTGGTGGAGCGAGGGCGAGTGTGCGAGCGTCTGCCACTCTCCCTCCACCCCCTACTTATAGCCTCATGCGGCGAAGCCGAGGAGGCGGGGCGTGGGGGGACGTGGGATTAACTGCGCCCACTCCCCCACGTCCTGTGAGTATCACGCCTTAACGGCATGCGGAAACCGCCGCTGGAAGGCGAGCAGCCAGTTCGGGCCACAAAGGATCTGCGCCTGGGCCGAGGCGTGGTAGTGGCGGGCCCCGGTCTGCAGCGGTGTCCTATCACGCGCGTGACCTGGCAGGCACTTCCAGTCGAAGGGTGCCATGTGGTGAGAAGGCGGCGGGCGGCCAGCCCGCAGCCTGGCTAGCACGCCAGCTGGTTCCCGCCTCTAGATTTCGAAGAAGCTTCACCGAGAAGGCAAGTACGAGAGAAGCCGGCTCCTAGCTGCCGGCTCTACGGGATAGGAAGCTGATTGAGCTTCTAGTTCCCTTCTCAGCCACGAAGCACAACCAGCTTCAGGGACTACTGACGG
This sequence comes from Triticum aestivum, assembly GCF_018294505.1. NCBI lineage: Eukaryota > Viridiplantae > Streptophyta > Magnoliopsida > Poales > Poaceae > Triticum > Triticum aestivum. The sequence goes on along the minus strand of NC_057807.1, from coordinate 456,091,399 downwards.
AGTAAATGACCACAGGTAGCCCAGCCGGCTCCCCTGGCTCTTCAAAAAATAATAATAGGCTGATCAAGCCTTCAAGCACCCAAGACGCGGGGCTGCCTTCCCCTGGCCGGCTACCCCACAAGCCGACTACCGGAAGGCGGCCTGGCCCTAGAATCCTCACGAAGAAAGCCGTAGAAGGGCCGACTCCAGAAAGGCAGCTGCAAGATGGCCGACTCCAAGAAAGCCGGCCACAACACGACCGACTCCAAGAAGCCGGCCCCCAGTAGGTGGCCCAGATCTTGCCCTCAAAGTTTGCACCAACGTAATGGTGATGGGACGGGGCGTGGCAACAGTGAAACGTGCCGCCCTCGAATCCCAGAATACGCATGGCCACAGTATGCCGTACGGGGCAACCATGACCCGTCCGGCGTGGCACTGTTGCCATGCTGATCATGACATCACCCACGACAGGTTGTCAGTACGGCCCGCAGGCGGCGGGCCCCTTTGGTAAGAGAGACCACCGAAGACGGCCACGCTTCCCCCAGACTGCCAGGGACGTAGCCGGCTCTCACCAGCTGGCTCGCTCTCTCCCTCGAGGAATGTGCACAATTAAGGAGACAAGACGAGGTAAGGCTACAGTGAGCGCCCGTAAGGCGGCGACACTGTAGCCACACTTACCTCGACAAAGCCCTCGTCATCAAGAGTGAGGCAACAGTAACCAGCCCCCGATAGGACCAAGCGGTGGGGCCTACCTGTCGACCAGGAGGCCGGCAACCGGCGGGACCCACCAGTCGGCGGGCCCCAGTAGTCGGCGGAGAAGCCGGCCAGCTTAGACACTGACAGCTAAGCCCATACCCAGCCGGATTACCATTGTACCCCTGGGGGGTAGGCCTATATAAACCCCCCGGGGCACCCATGCAAAGGGTTGGACTTTGACAGTTTTAGACACTACTTTGAGAGGAGAAGAGAGCTAGCCTTGCCCCTTCTTCCTCCTCTCGCCAAAATAGCTCAAGGAGCCTCTTGTAGCTACTTGATTGATCTAGTGATCATGCGGAGACCCCGCAGATCAGGACTAGGGGTGTTATCTCCACGGAGAGCCCCAAACATGGGTAAGATTCGCCGGCGTGCATGTCTTCGCCTTATCCCGTTTCCAGGCACCGGCGATGTCTTATTGGCTCCCACAATGATAAGCCACCCGTTGGCATATGTCGCACCTACCACCCGACATACTTGGTCAAAAGCTTCAGCACCTGATCTCGTGAACCAATTTAGCACATTGGAATCAATATTTCCATCACGGATCTTGGTCTGTTATACGAAAAGAACAACAATAGTTAGAAAATTGGCAAAACAAGTTATCATCCTATTTACAAAAAGCAAAATACTGACTGTCACCCATCTGGAAACTTTCAACTTGTCAGTGTCTCGATACTTCTGCCGTAGAGAATATAAAACAACGTCAGCACTGTCTGAGTTGAGCATGCTAGTGGGGACAAACGCTTTAGCAATAGAACCAACACTGGCATCACAGTCTTTATTTTGAAACATCGGCTTGTGACTAGAAAAACACAAAAGATTACATGAATTAAAACTACTGCAACAACAACAATAATCATACAAGAGAAAGAAAAAGAGAGAAAAATGGTATGGGCAAAATCCCAAACTAACCATTTCGTACGGTTCGTGCGCAACCTCGTAACAACAAAGAAAAACGTATCAACCTTAACAACATTACCAATTTCTGCTTGCAGAAAAAGAAGAGAAATAATAAGTTCAACCACTACAAGAGAACATGTCCAAAATGCCAAAATTGAGAAGTGCGCCTCATCCTATCAGGGTTTGACGACGACTGTAGTTTCTGATGAGACCATTATGCCTGCAGTTTCAGGGTTTGACGATGGGACATCTTGAGCGGACACCAATATTGCTGCGCTTTCAGGGTCTGTAGAAAGAAAATCCTGGGACGACAAGAGCGCCTCCTGCTTCAAGGGGCCAGAAGAAATTGATAGAAGTAAATCATCATCCTCGGATGGCACCTCCTCCACGCTAAGCATCTTGCAATGCATCACCGTAATCAAGACCTCCAGGCGGGAAATTCTCCGGCGGTAAATCTTCACAATCAGAAACATTTTCATTCCCAGCAATACCAACACTAGGCGATTTGGCATCAAGTATGCTGGCAGCACCAGCATCCTCATCAGCAACTTTGGTACCAACATTGCGCCCACTACTCAATGGAACACCACGAGCATCATCTCCACCACTAAGGACAACCTCACGCTCAAGATCAGTAATCTGACGAAAATAAAAATTCAGAAAAAGTGAATAATATGAGCAAAACTAACAATAAAAAATAAGCTACCAAGAGGTGCACAGAAAAACAAACCTTAGAAGCATTCATAGCAACACCATCGATCTTGCTGCTACTAACATTCAAAGCAACATCACCAACGGGCAAACAAGGCTTGTCGCCAACAAGAGGACCCTGATTCAAATGTAACGAGGCAAAAAAAACAATGCTATTATTAGCAACAATAAACACAAGGAATTAAACCACAGTAACAAAAAAGGTAGGTATCACTTGCAAACTCTAAACGGCGTGGGATAGAAAAATGAACAAGCAAGACACATTGGTGCGCATGAAAATTCAAGAAAATATGAATAAACACAATAAAAATAAAAATAACCTTGCACTTATCAGTAGATGGATCATTAACTCCATGGTCGACAGCAGCCTCAACATTATGACTGGTCTCCTGCATGAAAAGAAAAATTAATAAACAGATGTAGATCAGGAAGTTCAAATACAATACTGACAGCAGAACAACATAGTAAAAACATACAAACAATCAGGACTGACTCACATCAACAACAGGGTGCTCCAAGCCAACATCGTTCGTATGGTGATCAGAAACATTAGCCTCAGTACCATCATCAGCCCTGCTATCGGTGGCAGTAGCCTCATCCTGCTCAATCTGCATGAAAGAAATTTTTTAATAAATAGATGAAGATGAGGAAGTTCAACTACAATACTGACAGCAGAACAACATAATAAAAATTGCAAACACCAAGGACTGACTCACATCAACATCGGGACGCTCCAAGCCAACACCATTCATTTCGTGATCAGAAACATTAGCCTCAGTACCATCACCAGCCATGATGTCCGTGGCAGCAGCCTCATCCTGCTCAATCTGCTTGATAACAACATTTGCACTTTCTTCATATCGCTTGCAGCGAGAGTCTTGCATAGTCCTGAAACGCTTCATGTTGTTCAACAGACGAACCGAGCTCTGAACTAGATCAGCGGCACCGTCACGCATTTCACCAATTAAAATTCTCTCCATCTCAATGTAGTCAACAACTTCCTCAGCATTAAATTGATGACCTTCAGGAAGGATCCACTGATACAGCTCAGACGCTCAACTGTTGTTGGGACCTTTTGCAGCTCAGAACACACATTACTTAAAATATGCTCAGCGCGCTCCAACGCTGAAACAACAACATCAATACCAAAACCCTGCCTCTGTGAAGTACTAGCATTACTAGGGCCAGGGGGACATAACCAGCACCCTCAACACCATGGCCATCCCTCAACTCATCGTGCATAGATGAAAACTTCGGAACCTGAGACGACGACATCTCCAGGACTGGCCGTTTATAAAATCGGAAAAAAAACAACCTCCTCATGAGTTTTCCACTACAAACAAGGGGAAAAATAGTTAATCAATCAATGCAACACATAGGGAAAAATAAAACATGATATTAACAGATTTAAAATCAACACCACTAATAAACTTTAACTGTCATTGCCAATTTGTTCGTATTTATCAACAGGCCAGTTGAACAAAGTTATTCAGTTCAACCACACATGAAACAACAGTACTAAAAAACCGTACCTAAACCTCACAAAGCTTAAGAAATGACAAAATCTAAACAGATAACTCTACAGTACACATGTCCACTACAACAAAAAATAGCTATACCTAAACTAAAAAAGGTCTGCAAGACACAAAAGAAATAAAACTCACTGGAAGCTTCCCAAACACCCAAGTCTTTGGATCTGCATTGCCTTTTTTATCAAATCTGCATCAACCAGATCAGAAAGCTTGGCAGGATCCATGAAACATCTGCGGGGGACTCGCATGTCAGGCTCCACAGTCTTGCCACGAATAAGGCAGTCAAGGTACATTAGTACAGGCCCAATGGCACAGCCTGTGATTGCCTTCCCCATGGTATCACCATCTTGGTACTTAGCAACAGCCCTTCTAAGCTCATCAACCATCAGCTGGCAATAATCCATTTTAGCCATGTCCTCAAAGACGAGACCCTCAAACATTGCTGCCTCTCTGGAAACACGCGGGGCAGAACTAGGCAACACAACCTTCATAAACACAATAATGAAGAACACTTTCAGAGCAAGGTCATCTTTGCTAGGATCCTTGACGAGCACCTTGAGCTTATTCCTCAAATCCTTTGTACTGATTTCTTTGTTCCTGCTAATGTCAAGCTCCGTTCTTAACTTCATCAGAGCATCGTCATATCCATGTACTCTGACGGCCTTGGCGCAGAACGACCACCACGAGGGAAACCAAATAATTACTGTATACCATCTCTAGTGATGCGAAGCTTCTTACTAGCCTCACCCAAGTCAAGAGTCATTGTATCAAGATCTATCCTCGGGTACAAAACATCCATCAGAGGGCAGGAAATGTTAGACTTCACCCTTCACTTGAAGATAGAACCAAAACCAGATGCATGAACCCTAGCCACATGCCGAATCTCGAGCAATTTAGCACAAGCTTCAACCTCTCTCAACGAACATCGCACAGTTAAGTTCAATTTCCGTTGGTCACCTTCATCCAAGGCAACTTTTCCATCATTGCCTCCCACTGGCTTGACCGGACTCATAACGCTAACAGGCTGTAAATGAAAATGAAGACGCCACACCTTAAATAAATGAATATAGAAAACAAAACAAGCATATGAAGGCAAGTAAAAAAAAAGAAAAGATTGCACAAGTTCAACTATTAAAACTTTATCAGTACCACCCTCAATTGATGCAAACAATGACTAGCCTCACATGGCCAGCATACCAGCCCAAACACAATTAAATCATTGCAAGTACAACTAGTAAGTCACATGCAGTACAAAACACATACCACTGCAAATAATGAATATAGAAAACAGAACAAGCATATGAAGGCAAGTACAAAAAGAAAAGATTGCACAAGTTCAACTATTCTGTTCCCCCTGCTACCTCTTGAGCACTACCTTGGATTTCCCCGAAGAAGAGAGGATGATGCAGCAAAGTAGCATAAGTATTTCCCTCAGTTTTTGAGAACCAAGGTATCAATCCAGTAGGAGACCACGCACAAGTCCCTCGTACCTACACAAAATGATAGCTACTCGCAACCAACGCGATTAGGGGTTGTCAATCCCTTCACGGTCACTTACGAGAGTGAGATCTGATAGAGATGATAAATAATATTTTTGGTATTTTTGATAGATAGATGCAAAGTGAAAAGTAAAAGACAAAGTAAAAACAAAGCAAGTAATAAAGCGATAGAGATTGATATGATGAGAATAGACCCGGGGGCCATAGGTTTCACTAGTAGCTTCTCTCAAGAGCATAGATATTCTACGGTGGGTGAACAAATTACTGTTGAGCAATTGACAGAATTGAGCATAGTTATGAGTATATCTAGGCAATGATCATGTATGTAGGCATCAGGTCCAAGACAAGTAGATCGAAACGATTCTACAGCTACTACTATTACTCCACTCATCAACCGCTATCCAGCATGCATCTAGAGTATTAAGTTAAAAAGAGAGTAACGCCTTAAGCAAGATGACATGATGTAGAGGGATAAATTCATGCAATATGATAAAAAACCATCTTGTTATCCTCGATGGCAACAATACAATATGTGCCTTGCAACCCTTTCTGTCGCTGGGTAAGGACACCGAAGATTAAACCCAAAGCTAAGCACTTCTCCCATTGCAAGAACTACCAATCTAGTTGGCCAAACCAAAAAGGATAATTCGAAGAGACTGGCAAAGATAACTCAATCATACATAAAAGAATTCAGAGAAGAATCAAATATTTTCCATAGATAAGTTGGATCATAAACCCACAATTCATCGGTCTCAACAAACACACCGCAAAAAGAAGATTACATCGAATAGATCTCCACAAGAGAGGGGGAGAACATTGTATTGAGATCCAAAAAGAGAGAAGAAGCCATCTAGCTACTAGCTATGGACCCGAAGGTCTGAAGTAAACTACTCACAGTTCATCGGAGGGGCTATGGTGTTGATGTAGAAGCCCTCCATGGTGGATGCCCCCTCCGGCGGAGCTCCGGAACATGCCCCAAGATAGGATCTCATGGATACAGAAGGTTGCGACCGTGGAATTAGGTTTTTGGCTCCTGTTCTGATCGTTTGGGGATACATAGGTATATATAGGAGGAAGGAATACGTCGGTGGAGCAACAGGGGGCCCACGAGGTAGGGGGGCGCGCCCAGGGGGGCGCCCTCCACCCTCGTGACCGCCTCTGGCACTTCTTGGAGTAGCTAGGGTCCAAATCTCCTGGATCACGTTTTGTGAGAAAATCACGTTCCTGAAGGTTTCATTCCGTTTGGACTCCGTTTGATATTCCGTTTCTTCGAAACACTGAAATAGGCAAAAAACAACAATTTTGGGCTGGGCCTCCGGTTAATAGGTTAGTCACAAAAATAATATAAAAGTGGAAAATAAAGCCCAATATAGTCCAAAACAGTAGATAAAGTAGCATGGAGCAATCAAAAATTATAGATACGTTGGAGACGTATCAGGCATCCCCAAGCTTAATTCTTGCTCGTCCTCGAGTAGGTAAATGATAAAAAAGAATTTTTGATGTGGAGTGATACTTTGGCATAATTTCAGTATAAATCTTCTTACTTGTGATATGAATATTCAGATCCGAAAGATTCAAGACAAAATTTCATTATTGACATAAAAATAATAATACTTCAAGCATACTAATAAAGCAATCATGTCTTCTCAAAATGACATGGCAAAAGAAAGTTCATCCCTACAAAAAATCATATAGTTAGGCTATGCTTCATTTTCATCACACAAAGATGTTCCCAACTTCTATACCCCCGATGACAAGCCAAGCAATTGTTTCATACTCAAATAATCTCAAACTTTTTCAACCTTCACGCAATACATGAGCGCGAGCCATGGATATAGCACTACAGGTGGAATAGAATATGAGGATGGGGATTGTGTGGAGAAGACAAAAAGGCGAAAGTCTCACATTGACGAGGCTAATCACCGGTCTATGGAGATGCCCATTAATTGATGTCAACATGAGGAGTAGGGATTGCCATGCAACGGATGCACTAGAGCTATAAGTATATGAAAGCTCTACAAAAGAAACTAAGTGGGTGTGCATCCAACTTGCTTCCTCACAAAGACCTAGGGCATTTTGAGGAAGCCCATCATTGGAATATACAAGCCAAGTTCTATAATGAAAAATTCCCACTAGTATATGAAAGTGACAAAATGAAAGACTCTCTATCATGAAGATCTTGGTGCTACTTTGAAGCACAAGTGTGGTAAAAGGATAGTAGCATTGTCCCTTGTCTCTTTTTCTCTCATCATTTTTTTGGGCCTTTCTCTTCTTCTTTTTTTGGCCTCTCTTTTTTTTCGTCCGGAGTCTCATCCCGGCTTATGGGGGAATCATAGTCTCCATCATCCTTTCCTCACTTGGGACAATGCTCTAATAATGATGATCATCACACTTTTTTTTCTTACAACTCAACAATTCCAACTCGATACTTAGAACAAAGTATGACTCTATATGAATGCCTCCGGCGGTGTACCGGGATATGCAATGAATCATAAGTGACATGTATGGAAGAATTATGAACGGTGGCCTTACCACAAATACGATGTCAACTACATGATCATAATAAACGGAATGGTGGAAAGTTGCATGGCAATATATCTTGGAATGGCTATGGAAATGCCATGATAGGTAGGTATGGTGGCTGTTTTGAGGAAGATATAGGAGGTTTATGTGTGATAGAGCATATTGTATCACGGGGTTTGGATGCACCGGCGAAGTTTGCACCAACTCTCAAGGTGAGAAAGGGCAATGCACGGTACCGAAGAGGCTAGCAAAGGCGGAAAGGTGAAAGTGCGTATAATCCATGGACTCAACATTAGTCAAAAGAACTCATATACTTATTGCAAAAATTTAGAAGCCATAAAAAATCAAGTACTACGCGCATGATCCTAGGGGGATAGATTGGTAGGAAAAGACCATAGCTCGTCCCCGACCGCCACTCATAAGGATGCACAAGCCAGGTACACTTAATGTTTCAAATTTGTTACATAACTTTAACCATACGTGCATGCTACGGGACTTGCAAACTTCAACACAAGCATTTCTCAAATTCACAATTACCCAACTAGCACGACTTTGATATTATCACCTCCATATCTCAAAACAATTATCAAGCATAAAACTTATCTTAGTATTCAATTCACTCAAAATAAAGTTTCACATATCTTGAACACTAAGTATATTAACATTAAGCAAACTACCATGCTATTAATGACTCTCAAAATAATCTAAGTGAAGCATGAGAGATCAATAGTTTCTTTAAAACAAATCGACCACCATGGTCTAAAAGATATAAGCGAAGCACTAGAGCAAAAATTATCACGCTCAAAAGATATAAGTGAAGTACTATGAGCAAAAACTATCAAGCTCAAAAGATATAAGTGAAGTACTATGAGCAAAAACTATCAAGCTCAAAAGATATAAGTTAAGCACTATGAGGAAAAACTATCAAGCTCAAAAGATATAAGTGAAGTACTATGAGCAAAAACTATCAAGCTCAAAAGATATAAGTGAAGCACATAGAGTATTCTAACAAATTCCAAATCATGTATGGCTCTCTCAAAAGATGTGTACAGCAAGGATGATTGTGGTAAACTAACAAGCAAAGACGCAAATAATACAAGACGCTCCAAGCAAAACACATATCATGTGGTGAATAAAAATATAGCTCCAAGTAAATTACCGATGGAAGTGGACGAAAGAGGGGATGCCTTCCAGGGCATCCCCAGGCTTTGAGTTTTTGGTGTCCTTGGATTATCTTGGGGGTGCCATGGTCATCCCCAAGCTTAGTCTCTTGCCACTCCTTGTTCCATAATCCATCAAAAGAATTCACCCAAAACTTGAAAACCTCACAACACAAAACTCAACAGAAATCTCATGAGCTCCGTTAGAGATATAAAACAAAGAACTACTTAAGGTACTGTAATGAACACATTCTTTATTTATATTGGTGTTAAACCTACTGTATTCCAACTTCTCTATGGATTATAAACTATTTTACTAGCCATAGATTCATCAAAATAAGCAAACAACACACGTAAAACAGAATCTGTCAAAAAACAGAACAGTCTGTAGCAATCTATAACTAACACAAACTTCTGGAACTCTAAAAATTCTACTAAAATAGGAAGTCCTGTAAAATTTGTTTATTGAACGGCATCAAAAAGAATCAATGCAAAATCACGTTCCTGTGATTTAACAAAACTATATTCGTGCGCGCAAAGTTTCTGTTTTTCAGCAGAATCAAATCAACTATCATCGTAGGTTATCCTATAGGTTCTACTTGGCACAAACACTAATTAAAATACAAAACCACATCCAAACAGAGGCTAGATGGATTATTTATTCCTAAACAGAAGTAAAAACAAAAAACACAAAATAAAATTGTGTTGCCTCCCAACAAGCGCTATCGTTTAACGCCCCAAGCTAGGCATAAAAGCAAGGATAGATCTAGGTATTGCCATCTTTGGTAGGCAATCCATAAGTGGCTCTCATGATAGATTCATATGGTAATTTTATTTTATTTCTAGGGAAGTGTTCCATGCCCTTCTTTAAGGAAAATTGGAATCGAATATTCCCTTCCTTCATATCAATAATTGCACCAATAGTTCTAAGAAAAGGTCTACCAAGAATAATAGGACATGAAGGATTGCAATCTATATCAAGAACGATAAAATCTACGGGCACATAATTCCTATTTGCAACAATAAGAACATCATTAATTCTTCCCATAGGTTTTTTAATAGTGGAATCCGCAAGATGCAAGTTTAGAGAGCAATCATCAAAGTCACGGAAATCTAGCAAATCACACAAAATTTTGGGAATAGTAGAGACACTAGCACCCAAATCACACAAAGCATGAAACTCATAATCTTTAATTTTAATTTTAATAGTAGGTTCCCACTCATCATAGAGTTTTCTAGGGATAGAAACTTTCAACTCAAGTTTTTCTTCATAATATTGCATCAAGACATCAACAATGTGTTCGGTAAAGGTCTTATTTTGACTATAAGCATGAGGAGAATCTAGCACGGATTGCAACAAGGAAATACAACCAATTAAAGAGTAGTTTTCATAATTAAATTCCTTGAGATCCAAAATAGTGGGTTTAGCAACATCTCGGTTTTTATTTATTTCAATCCCACTTTTATCAATTTCATCATCAAGATCTAGAAACTCCGAATTCTTAGAGCGCCTTCTAGGTAAAGGAAGATCATATTCAGTTTCATCAAGATTCATATTGCAAAACAAAGATTTAATGGGGACACATCAATAACTTTTAGATCTTCATCTTGATTTTCATAGGAATTGATATCCTAGCGGTTCTGTTGACACACGAACACGTCACGTGTACCGTCGACGCCGGGGGTGATGCACCGCAGCTCACGTCGAAGGAGACCCGACCGACAGCGCGATACGCAAGACAGTCGACGGGCGCTTTTGCACCCGAAAACCCCACACCCTCGGGAGGGACCCCGTTAGGGAGTGCGGCGGCTATGGGCTGCCCTAGGTCGATTTGCTCGCCCCTAGAGCCTCGGGATTTGCAGCTCTCAAACACGAAGAACAGCGAAGAACGAGAGAGAAAAATGGTGGAGAGATAAAATGTAGATTAAAAAGTAGTATATTGATTTGTTCGATTGTGTGTTGTTCAATCGGCCGTCACCCCCAACATATATAAGAGGCGGATGGACTTCCCGTACAAGAAAAGGATTCATCTAGGCTTTCCTTACAAGAAAATTGCATCAACTCAGGTCCAAAACACTAGTCAAATTCCGACTGGTTTTATCCGAACTTTCCAAAACTGTTCGGTTTAAACTGACTGTACCTTGCTGGTCCTTTTTGTGATGGCAAACAACCTCAGATGGAAATGAGTCCAAAAGCAATCTTGACCGTTTTGACGAGACGAACATCTTTCATGTTGAACATTTTTCCATTAGAGGTCATCCCGAGGGTCAAATCCTTTGTGCAAAACAGCACATCATTCACGCATCTCATCAGACACACCCACATATGTGTCTGGTTCTGGGCGTCATATTTTGCTCGCTGGAGGGTCTCGTTGTGTGGGCTCTAACTTTTGCATACGACCTCGGATTGCGACGATCTTTTTATCAAAATCGATCGTTTCGACGAGACGAAGACAAATCGTGTAGATAATTCTTCCATACGAGGCCGTCTTGGGGCCTTAATCAGCCGAACAGTGTTCTGAATACAAAATCCAGTACTTTTGAGCACAACTTCGGCCTTAGAGATGAGGTCGGATGGCTATGACTTAAACATCAAAGTTGTTCCTCTCGGCGATGTGAAACTTTCCATGCTGAAAACCCTCTCACTCGAAGCCATCTCATTTTCTTTTTATGTCATGCCAAAATCTGGTGTCAACAACGAACACGTCACGTGTACCCTCGGCGCCGGGGGTAATGCACCGCAGCTCACGTCGATGGAGACCCGACTGACAGCGCGATACGCAACATAGTCGACGGGCGCTTTTGCAGACCCGAAAACCCCACACCCCCGGGAGGAACCCCGTCAGGGAGTGCGGCGGCTATGGGCTTCCCTAGGTCGATTTGTCGCCCCTAGAGCCTCGGGATTCGCAGCTCTCAAACACGAAGAACAGCGAAGAACGAGAGAGAAAAACGGTGGAGAAATAAAACATAGATGAAAAAAGTAGTATATTGATTTGTTCGATTGTGTGTTGTTCAATGGGCCGTCACCCCCAACATATATAAGAGGCGGCTGGACTTCCCGTACAAGAAAAGGATTCATCTAGGCTTTCCTTACAAGAAAATTGCATCAATTCATGTCCAAAACCCTAGTCAAATTCGGACTGGTTTTATCCGAACTTTCCAAAACTGTTCAGTTTAAACTAACTGTACCATGCTGGTCCTTTTTTTGATGGCAAACACCCTCGGATGGAAATGAGTACAAAAGCAATCTTGACCGTTTCGACGAGACGAACATCTTTCGTGTTGAACGTTTTTTCATTAGAGGTCATCCCGAGGGTCAAATTGCTTGTGCAAAACAGCACATCATTCACGCATCTCATCAGACACACCCACATATGTGTCTGGTTCCGGGCGTCATATTTTGCTCGCTGGAGGGTCTCGTTGTGCGGGCTCTAACTTTTGCATACGACCTTGGATTGTGACGATCTTTATATCAAACTCGATCGTTTCGACGAGACGAAGACAAATCATGTAGATAATTATTCCATAGGAGGCCGTCTTGGGGGCTAAATCAGCTGAACAGTGTTCTGAATACAAAATCCAGTACTTTTGAGCACAACTTCGGCCTTAAAGATGAGGTCGGATGGCTATGACTTAAACATCAAAGTTGTTCCTCTCGGCGATGTGAAACTTTCCATGCAGAAAACCCTCTCACTCGAAGCCATCTCATTTTCTTTTTATGTCATGCCAAAATTTGGTGTCAACAACGAATACGTCACGTGTACCCTCGGCGCCAGGGGTGATGCACCGCAGCTCACGTCGACGGAGACCCGACCGACAGCGCGATACGCAAGACAGTCGACGGGCGCTTTTGCAGACCCGAAAATCCCACACCCCCGGGAGGGACCCCGTCAGGGAGTGCGGCGGCTATGGGCTGCCCTAGGTCGATTGGCTCGCCCCTAGAGCCTCGGGATTCGCAGCTCTCAAACACGAAGAACAGCGAAGAATGAGAGAGAAAAACCGTGGAGAAATAAAACATAGATGAAAAAGTAGTATATTGATTTGTTCGATTGTGTGTTGTTCAATCGGCCGTCACCCCCAACTTATATAAGAGGCGGCTGGACTTCCCGTACAAGAAAAGGATTCATCTAGGCTTTCCTTACAAGAAAATTGCATCAATTCACGTCCAAAACCCTAGTCAAATTCGGAATGGTTTTATCCGAACTTTCCAAAACTGTTCAGTTTAAACTAACTGTACCATGCTGGTCCTTTTTGTGATGGCAAACACCCTCGGATGGAAACGAGTACAAAAGCAATCTTGACCGTTTCGACGAGACGAACATCTTTCGTGTTGAACGTTTTTCATTAGAGGTCATCCCGAGGGTCAAATCGCTTGTGCAAAACAGCACATCATTCACGCATCTCATCAGACACACCCACATATGTGTCTGGTTCCGGGCGTCATATTTTGCTCGCTGGAGGGTCTCGTTGTGCGGGCTCTGACTTTTGCATACGACCTTGGATTGCGACGATCTTTATATCAAAATCGATCGTTTCGACGAGACCGAGACAATTCGTTTAGATAATTCTTCCATACGAGGCCGTCTTGGGGGCTTAGTCAGCCAAACAGTGTTCTGAATACAAAATCCAGTACTTTTGAGCACAACTTCGGCCTTAGAGATGAGGTCGGATGGCTATGACTTAAACATCAAATTTGTTCCTCTCGGCGATGTGAAACTTTCCATGCTGAAAACCCTCTCACTCGAAGCCATCTCATTTTCTTTTTATGTCATTCCAAAATCTGGTGTCAAAAACGAACACGTCACGTGTACCCTCGACGTCGGGGGTGATGCACCGCAGCTCACGTCGAAGGAGACCCGACCGACAGCGCGATATGCAAGACAGTCGACGGGCGCTTTTGCATATCCGAAAACCCCACAGCCCCGGGAGGGACCCCGTCAGGGAGTGCGGCGGCTATAGGCTGCCCTAGGTCGATTTGTCGCCCCTAGAGCCTTGGGATTCGCAGCTCTCAAACACGAAGAACAGCGAAGAACGAGAGAGAAAAACGGTGGAGAAATAAAACATAGATGAAAAAGTAGTATATTGATTTGTTCGATTGTGTGTTGTTCAATCGGCCGTCACGCCCAACATATATAAGAGGCAGCTGGACTTCCCGTACAAGAAAAGGATTCATCTAGGCTTTCCTTACAAGAAAATTGCATCAATACACGTCCAAAACCCTAGTCAAATTCGGACAGGTTTTATCTGAACTTTCCAAAACTGTTCGGTTTAAACTGATTGTACCTTGGTGGTCCTTTTTGTGATGGCAAACAACCTCGGATGGAAACGAGTCCAAAAGCAGTCTTGACCGTTTCAACGAGACGAACATCTTTCATGTTGAACGTTTTTCATTAGAGGTCATCCCGAGGGTCAAATCGCTTGTGCAAAACAGCACATCACTCACACATCTCATCAGACACACCCACATATGTGTCTGGTTCCGGGCGTCATATTTTGCTCGCTGGAGGGTCTCGTTGTGCGGGCTCTGACTTTTTCATACGACCTCGGATTGCGACGATCTTTATATCAAAATCGATTGTTTCGACGAGACGAAGACAATTCGTGTAGATAATTCTTCCAGACGAGGCCGTCTTGGGGGCTTAGTCAGCCGAACCGTGTTCTGAATACAAAATCCAGTACTTTTGAGCACAACTTCGGCCTTAGAGATGAGGTCGGATGGCTATGACTTAAACATCAAATTTGTTCCTCTCGGCGATGTGAAACTTTCCATGCTGAAAACCCTCTCACACGAATCCATCTCATTTTCTTTTTATGTCATGCCAAAATCTGGTGTCAAAAATGAACACATCACGTGTACCCTCGACGCCGGGGGTGATGCACCGCAGCTCACGTCGAAGGAGACCCGACCGACAGCGTGATACGCAAGACAGTCGACGGGCGCTTTTGCATATCCGAAAACCCCACACCCCCAGGAGGGACCCCGTCAGGGAGTGCGGCGGCTATGGGCTGCCCTAGGTCGATTTGTCGCCCCTAGAGCCTCGGGATTCGCAGCTCTCAAACACGAAGAACAGCGAAGAACGAGAGAGAAAAACGGTGGAGAAATAAAACATAGATGAAAAAGTAGTATATTGATTTGTTCGATTGTGTGTTGTTCAATCGGCCGACACCCCCAACATATATAAGAGGCGGCTGGACTTCCCGTACAAGAAAAGGATTCATCTAGGCTTTCCTTACAAGAAAATTGCATCAATTCACGTCCAAAACCCTAGTCAAATTCGGACTGGTTTTATCCGAACTTTCCAAAACTGTTCGGTTTAAACTGATTGTACCTTGGTGGTCCTTTTTGTGATGGCAAACAACCTCGGATGGAAACGAGTCCAAAAGCAGTCTAGATCATTTCGACGAGACGAACATCTTTCATGCTGAATGTTTTTCATTAGAGGTCATCCCGAGGGTCAAATCGCTTGTGCAAAACAGCACATCATTCACGCATCTCATCAGACACACCCACATATGTGTCTGGTTCCGGGCGTCATATTTTGCTCGCTGGAGGGTCTCGTTGTGCGGGCTCTAACTTTTGCATACGACCTTTGATTGCGACGATCTTTATATCAAAATCGATCGTTTCGACGAGACGAAGACAATTCGTGTAGATAATTCTTCCGTACGAGGCCGTCTTGGTGGCTCAATCAGCCGAACAGTGTTCTGAATACAAAATCTAGTACATTTGAGCACAACTTTGGCCTTAGAGATGAGGTCGGATGGCTATGACTTAAACATCAAAATTGTTCCTCTCGGCGATGTGAAACTTTCCATGCTGAAAACCCTCTCACTCGAAGCCATCTCATTTTCTTTTTATGTCATGCCAAAATCTGGTGTCAACAATGAACACGTCACGTGTACCCTCGACGCCGGGGGTGATGCACCGCAGCTCACGTCGAAGGAGACCCGACCGACAGCGTGATACGCAAGACAGTTGACGGGCGCTTTTGCAGACCCGAAAACCCCACACCCTCGGGAGGGACCCCGTCAGGGAGTGCGGCAGCTATGGGCTGCCCTAGGTTGATTTGCTCGCCCCTAGAGCCTCGGGATTCGCAGCTCTCAAACACGAAGAACAGCGAAGAACGAGAGAAAAAACGGTGGAGAGGTAAAACGTAGATGAAAGAGTAGTATATTGATTTGTTCGATTGTGTGTTGTTCAATCGGCCGTCACCCCCAACATATATAAGAGGCGGCTGGACTTCCCGTACAAGAAAAGGATTCATCTAGGCTTTCCTTACAAAAAAATTGCATCAATTCACGTCCAAAACCCTAGTCAAATTCGGACTGGTTTTATCCAAACTTTCCAAAACTGTTTGGTTTAAACTGACTGTACCTTGGTGGTCCTTTTTGTGATGGCAAACAACCTCGGATGGAAATGAGTCCAAAAGCAATCTTGACCGTTTCGACGAGACGAACATCTTTCTTGTTGAATGTTTTTTCATTAGAGGTTATCCCGAGGGTCAAATCGCTTGTGCAAAACAGCACATCATTCACGCATCTCATCAGACACACCCACATATGTGTCTGGTTCCGGGCATCATATTTTGCTCGCTGGAGGGTCTCGTTGTGCGGGCTCTAACTTTTGCATACGACCTTGGATTGCGATGATCTTTTTATCAAAATCGATCGTTTCGACGAGGCGAAGACAATTCGTGTAGATAATTCTTCCATACGAGGCCGTCTTGGAGCCTTAATCAGCTGAACAGTGTTCTGAATACAAAATCCAGTACTTTTGAGCACAACTTCGGCCTTAGAGATGAGGTCGGATGGCTATGACTTAAACATCAAAGTTGTTCCTCTCGGCGATGTGAAACTTTCCATGCTGAAAACCCTCTCACTCGAAGCCATCTCATTTTCTTTTTATGTCATGCCAAAATCTGGTGTCAACACATGCCCCCCTGTTTTTCGGCAAAGCTTGCACGCCGAAAAATAATATGCACGGTGTTTTTTCTAAGGACGATGTCAACACTCCATCGGCCATTTATTTTTCTTAGGGCGATAATTATGTATCGGCCATTGCCTATTTGGGCTTCTTGCCACACACTCGGGTTATATTTCTTCAAGTACTTGCCATTGAGAGCTCGAGGTAACAATGCCCCTTGTACGGATTCCATCAAATATGAGTTTCCGGGAACTATTCTTGTAATCCTAAAAGGACTTTCCCAACTTGGAGACCACTTCCCGAATTTTTTATCTCTTGAACCAATCGGTAGAATCACTTTCCAGATGAGATCACCAACTTGAAAATTCTTCAACTTAACTTTCTTATGGTAAGCTCTTGCTACCCTCAACTTGTCTCTCTCTATGGCCCTCAAAGCAGCCAAACGTTTACCGGCAACTTCGTCAATGTTGTCCATCATTAAGTTATAAAAGTCTACTGCCGATAAATCATTTTGCTTGGCAATTCTCAAAGCATTCAAATTTATTTCCACCGGTACAACAGCCTCTTGACCATATACTAGCTCATATTTGTAGCACCATGCCTTGAGATCCTATGTGCCCACAAAGCCTCAGACAACAACTCATGCCATCTCCTTGGATTATCCTCAATCTTCTTCTTGATGAGTTTGATTAAAATTTTATTTCTTGACCCAGCTTGTCCATTGGCTTGGGCATAATATGGAGAGGAATTGAGCAACTTTATGTTGTAAGATTCGGCAAATTCTCTGACTTGGTGTGACATAAAAGATGAGCCTTGATCTGTAGTCAACGTTTGAGGAATGCCGAATCTATGAATAATGTGCTCGGTTATGAATTTAATTACCTCCGCATGTGTCATGTTCTTGAGAGGTACTGCTTCAGACCATTTAGTGAAATAATCGGTTTCCACCAATACAAACTGATGCCCCTTTGAGGAAGACGGATGAATTTGTCCAATAAAGTCTAAACCCCATCCTTTGAAAGGCCACGGCTTGATAATGGGATGTAACATAGCAGCAGGAGCCAACTGAATATCACCCAATTTTTGACAAGCTTCACACCCTTCTGTCATGGGAACGAAACACCTATGGGGCTGGGCCCCTTTTCGGTCCGGCGGGGGGCGGAGATCGCACGAAGAGCGGATCGAGGCAAAGCACGCGAGCGGTTTTACCCAGCTTCGGAGCTCTCCGGAGAGATAATACTCCTACTGCTGCTTGTCGGGCTATATTGTGTTCTTGCTCGAGAGCGTCGAGAGCTACAATATCGAGCGTGAGTGTTTTCTGGTTCCGAACCCCTTCTACATTGCGCCTGGGCCTCCTTTTATATGTTAAAGGGGTCACCAACAAGTGGCAACGCATGCAAGGGTAAAAGTGTAAAAGAACTGCGGTAGGTATACCTACTTGCACAGTGTATCATACCTAACCCTGACGGCAGGGGACAAAGGCATTAAATGCCCGTCTGTGTCGCCTAAACACTGCAGAAAAGTGACCGTTAGGGGCGCCACTGCTTGCCATGATGGCAATCTCGTCATCTCCGCTCGCCACCTCGCACCGCTTGGCTGCACAGCCTCTTGCCACGCGTACCTGGAACGGTCCCAGGGCGACACGTTGATGGTTGTGCTCGAGCGTAGGCACAAAGTGGTAGCCTGCCGCGGCAAGCGTCTTGCCACGGTCGTCGTCTTGTCGCGTCCGGAAGCTTGTCGCTCAATGGGCCTTGCCGGGATGCGAGGCGTGTCGCGGCAAGTTCCTTGAAATGCCTTGGTTGGCCTTCCCGGCAAGCTCCTCTTGCCGGGGCCTTGTCCTTCCCGGCAAGCTCCTCTTGCCGGGGCCTTGTCTTCTCGGCTTGAACACTTTGTTCTTGAATGGCTCCAATAGGAACCTCGGAGGAACTTGGCGGGGATCTGGCAAGCCTTGCCGCGGGGCGCTGTGACTGCCCGTGCACAAGTTCGGGATACTAAGGTACCCCTACTTTAGTACACCGACAGGAGCCCCCGGGCCTGGGCCACACACCGTGCCAAGCGCTATTGGGCCAGGCCCAAAACAGTGCATGGGCACGCGCGGGCTGGGGCCTCACCGTATCTCACTCTGTATCCACCGCGCTCTCCCCTAACGGCATGCGTCTAATGCGGCATCGTGGGAGAGGTCGTGGGTGGTTCTTTATTCGGAAAAAGCGTAACGTTCGCCTCCTCCCTCTTTATAAGCAGGGGAAACAGGGGTAGTTTCCCGACCTTCGTCATTTGCTGTTCATTTCTCCAAAATCTCCGCCACTCCCCTCCGCTTCCAAAGCCGAAAGAGAGCAGCGCCCCGCCCCCCGCCGCCGCCGTTGCTGCCAATGCCTTCGATCTCCCACACCACCTCCGCCATGGCTCCGAAAACCGGGAAGGGCGTGAAGTCGGCCGAGGCGCTGCGGCTTGAGGCGCTGCAGAAGGAGCGGGCCACTTTCCCCCCTGAGCTCGCCGCGGCGGAGCTGAGGGAGTGGTACTACCTCTTCTGGTCGACGGAGACGCGAGCGCATCCGCGCACGAAGGTACTCTCCGCCGCCGCTTCGAAACGGGTTCCAAACGGGTACCCCTTCTTCGTTCTGTTCTTCTACTGCGGGCTCTGCCCGCCCTTCTCGGAGTTCTTCTTTGATATCATGAACACCTACGGATTTCATCTCCTTGACTTCACCCCCAATGTTGTCTTGACCATGGCGGTTTTCACACACCTCTGCGAAAACTTTGTCGGAGTCCACCCAAACGTAGCCCTTTTCCGCCACTACTTCATGCCCCGGGTCAAGAGAGGAGAGCCCTTATCTGGCGGGATTGCCTGGATCTTGAGGGTCGGCAAGAAGGAGGCCTATCTTGAGGGGGAACTCCGCAGCAAATGGGAGGAGTGGAGAGCTGACTGGTGCTGGATCATCGAGGAGAACCCACAGCCGTTTACTGCCCTGCGCCAAACCGCAGCAGTGCGCGGCAATGATTGGAGCGCCCTGGCCGCGGACGATGCTAAGCTGAAGATTGCCACCACCCGGATCTTGCGACTCAGGCTTGCCGGGCTCACTGTAGGTGCTGTTGGCGCGGACTTTCTTCGCCGCCGCATCGCCCCTCTGCAAGAGAGGGGGAGACCCGCCATGCTGTTCGGGGGTCCGGCGGACATCATGAGGCTGCGTCCAGGCCTCAACTTCAATTTCACTGTCTTGGAGCTGGATGTGATGCTCAAGGAGCTGTTCAAGCATGACCCCAACCATCCTGAGTGGTTCAGATTGCCGGCGGGCGTCGTTCCGCTGTGCAACAACTCTTCGCTTGACCGCATCCGCGCGATGATGCCGCAGTGCGACTCGCATGGAATCGTCCCCACCTGGCAGGAGCCTGTAGATGATGTCGTGCAGCAGTTCTTCGACGGCCTGGTGGAGGTAGTGGTCCGTGCCGATGAGCATAAGAGCCTCACCCGCGACACCACCGACGAGGAGATGCAGCGCATCGCCACCAGAGCGGAAGAGGCGGCGGCAGCTGCCGCTGTGGGTGAATTTGGGTTCACCATGGAGGAAGCAGAGGCAGCAGAAGCGGCAAGCCTTGCCGAGCGAGAGTGGCTTGACGGCGAGGAAGCGCTTGCCGAATCTGAAGCTGAGTCAGGCGAGCCTGCCGAGGGTGCGAGCGGCCTGCCATCTCTAGGCAGCTTGCCGCAAGCGGAGCCATCAGCGCAGCCCCCAGCTCCTCCAAGAAGGCGTCTCCGCAAGGCCGGGGATGTAGCAGGGCGGCAGATGGGTCAGTAGCCGGCACGCCGCGCGACGCGCTCCGCCGCGACAAGCCATGTTGCCGCAGGAGCGCCTCGCACCGCAGTGGCAACTGGAGCGGGGTCTTCCCGGACCACCACCACTGCCTCCGCCAAGCGTCCAAGGGATCCAACTCCTCCGCCTCGTCGCGCCGAAGGTGGGCCGAACTTCGATCTCTCTGCACTCAGCTCCGACGAGGAAGAAGAAGAAGAGTAAGTTTCTGTTGTTTCTTGAAGTTCTTCAATTTCTGCTGTTTTTGTCCTATATCTGATCTGCTTTATTCTGAACCTTGTTCCTTTTCAGGACTCTGGCCCAGAGAGCGGCGAAGAGAGCCAAGGTCCCCATGGTTGTCATCGAGGACGATCCCGCTGTGACAACAGAGGGTGCGTCCGAGACCACCTTGTCGGACCCGGCAACTACTCCCCGAAGCTGCCCCCAGCGCAGCTCCCAGCGTAAGTATATTGTTTTACTTCGCGCTGTTATGCGCGCATGGGTGTTCTTTTTTGCTGATATCTTGATTGTTGGTTTGCTTGTGCAGGAGCAGAACAGCCTCACCAAGAGCCTCCTGATGCCGCCCCAGAGATACTATCTGCTTCGACTACGCCGCCAAGGGAGGATTCCCCGGCAAGGGAGCGTTCTCCGGCAAGGGAGAAGTCTCCGGCAAGGGAAGAATCTCCGGCAAGGGGCAGCACCAGCGACCCCCCGGTGGTGGAGCCCGTGACCGTGGATCCCAGTACTGGTAACCTCCCTTGCTTGAAGCTTCCCTTGGGTTCTTCTTTTTCTGATTTGTCTTTTTAGATATTCACTTGACTCTTCTCCCTCTTCCGTCTGCCAGATCCACCTTCCACGGAGCCGATGGAGACCGAGGCCACCGGCGAGGAGAACGCGCGCGGCAACATTGACGAGGCCGCCGCCACCGAAGAAGAGGCCGGCGCTGATGATCCCGCCAACGAAGAGGCCGCCAAGGCTGCTGGCGTAGGAGCTGGCGAGGGGTCCGGCGACCGTACTGACGACCCTGGGGCCGCAGGAGTGCAAGGCGCTACGCCGACCGCCGATCCCTCAGCTGCTGATGCCGCGCCAGGCTCCGAAGAGCCTCAGCCCAGCGCCTTCTTGAAGGCCGGCGACAGTATCTTCATCAAGCTCCCCTGGGCTTCAAGCTCCAGGCCGCCGGTCGAAGGAGAGGTTTTTGATGGGGAAGTGCTTGCCTCCGCTGGGTTGACAATGGTCGACGCACGAAGCAGCAGCAGCGGCGAACCTGAGGAGGAGCAGCTGCTACGGAGGCTGCTGTCGCTCTACCGCGCCCGACAAGCCAAACTGGAGTCTCGGGAAGCGCTTGTCGCGCAGGCGGGAGTAGATATTGAGAAGCATGCGGAGGAGCTCCAGGGTCGCAACCAGGAAGCCCTCCGGTCCATTGCAGAGGAGAGGGCGCAGCTTGTCGAGGTGCGGAAGGCCTTCCTCCTCGAGAAGGCAGAAGCCGAAGAGCAACAGCGGCTTGCCGCCGAGGAGCTGTCCGTGCGGGAAGGTGAGTTGACGCAGTAGAAGGTCAATCTGGACAGCTATGAGGAGGAGCTCGCCGCGCGCGAGGAGACACTTGGCGGGGCCCTCAAGGAGGCAAAGGACGCTGCCGCAGCTGCTGAGGCCGCCAAGGAGCTGGAAGTGAAAGTGACGCAGCTAGAGGCCGATCTGAAGGCAAGGAATGAAGAGCTTGCTGCGCTCCAACGCGAGTGCGAGAAGGATGCCCTCGCCCACGGCGAGCTGCAGGGTCGTCTCCTCGAGAGGGGCAAAGAGCTGAGCGCCGCCAAGGACTCCAATGCCGATCTCGAATTGAAGCTGGCTACACTGACGGAGACGCTGGACGGCGCCAAGAAGCGGGAGGAGGCCTTGAAGGAGGAGATCAAGGCGAACGAGGCGCTGCTGACGAGGGCCGCCGAAACCCAGAACACCTTCAGGGCTACCGTGGAGCTCTGGACGGAGGGCCTCGTGAACATTGCCGCGGTCATCGACAAGGAGCTGGCGCAGCTGAAAATGGAGGGTTTCGGGTACTCCTCTGATGAGAACTTCCAGCCCAGCGCCAAGCTCACTCCGTTCTTCAAGGGCGTGGTGACGGCCCTCCAGCAACTCCGGGAAAGGATCCCAAAGCAGCTGGCCAACGAGTCGCGCACGATCTGCGCCAGAGTTCTGGAGAAGGTGTTGGTGAAGGTGGCCTTCCGCAACCCAGGCCTCAACCTCACCAACGTCCTCAAGAAGCTGCCGGCGGGTGCTGATCTTGAAGAGCTCAAGGCCCTTGTCGCACCCATAGTGGACAAGGTGAATGAAGTCAGGAGGGTTGATGGCGGCCGCGTAGATTAGGCCGCCTGTTTTCTCCTTTTCTTGCTGCTGCTAGACATGTTACGAGAACAATCTATTAGAGCTGCGGCAAGTTATCTTCGTAATATAACTTTTATTTTGGGTATCAATTGCTATGTTATTTCCTCTACTTGATTCCTTCCTTTGTATGTTTTTACCCTACGCTTTTAGGGAACTTGCCGGCGCAGGCACCCTTGCCGTGAGCGCTGAGTGCGGAACGTCAGCAGCCTGCTGGCGGTGCTGCCACCGACAAGAAACCTTGTCGCAACTAGTCGCAGCACACTTAAGTTGTCGAGCGGACTCGAAACAAAGTAAGGGCGCAACCAGCTACGAGTTGGTTCCTCCGCGCACAGGTTTTCCATACAAAGCACAGTCGTTCGAGGAGGATAACTTGAAAATTTTAAAACTGATTGCTCAAACTTTGGCAACTTAGCTTTTCTGTCGTTTGTGTCCCGGCAAGGCGGAACTTTCTTGAACGACGCCCCCCGGCAAACTTGTGTGCGAGGGAACCTTCCCTTTTCTTGAGAAAAAGAAAGAAGAGAAAATAAAGATATGGAGCCTTGAGGCTCGTTATTGCTTACTGGGGGTAGGTGCTGCACAAAGTGTCAGATAATACATGCGAGAAATAGAAAGCATGAAATTTGACAAGATGTGCGGAGCACATGATCTTTATTTATGCACGGGATCTGCGCCCGGCTTTGTACAAAGGGTTACATGCAACGGCGGCAAGGCTTGTACAAAAGGTGGTTGCCGGAACAGGTTCCGGCAACCGCGCCTTACGGGTAAAACTTACTAAGATGCTCAATGTTCCAGGAGTTGCTCACCGGAAAGCCATCTTCGGTCTCAAGGCGGACAGCGCCAGGCCTAGTGACTCATTTCACCCGATAAGGGCCTTCCCACTTTGGCGTCAACTTGTTGGAATTTTTGGCAGACTGAACGCGCTGAAGAACAAGGTCGCCTTCCTCGAGACTTCTGGCATTAACTTTGCGGCTGTGGTAGCGGTGCAAAGCTTGCTGGTATCGAGCAGCTCGTACAGCAGCCTGAAGACGATCCTCCTCAAGGAGCAGCACGTCATCTTGTCGCAGCTGCTCTTGCTCAAGCTCATCATAAGCGAGCACTCGAGGCGATCCGTATACGAGTTCCGTGGGGAGAACTGCCTCTGCTCCATAGACTAGAGCGAAAGGTGTTTGGCCAGTGGCTCGATTTGGCGTCGTCCTGATCGACCAAAGAACCACCGGCAGCTCCTCGATCCAGTTTCTTCCGCACCGGTGCAGCTTGTCAAAAGTCCTGGTCTTGAGCCCGCGCAGCACTTCAGCATTTGCCCTCTCCGCTTGACCGTTGCTTTTCGGGTGAGCAACAGAAGCGAAGCAGATCTTGGCGCCAAGATCTTGGACGTACTGCATGAAGGTCCGGCTCGTGAACTGTGTGCCGTTGTCGGTGATGATCCTGTTAGGTACCCCGAAACGGCAAACAATTGACCTGAAGAACTTGACTGCTGACTGTGCTGTCACCTTCCTCACTGCTTCCACTTCGGGCCACTTTGTGAACTTGTCGATTGCAACGTACAAGTACTCAAAGCCCCCGACAGCTCGGGGAAAGGGGCCGAGGATGTCGAGCCCCCAGACCAAAAATGGCCAGGATAAAGGGGTCGTCTAGAGAGTTTGAGCTGGCTGGTGTATCTGCTTGGAATGGAACTGGCACGCTTCACATTTGGTTACTTGTGCAGTTGCATCCTGGAGGGCTGTCGGCCAAAAGAAGCCTTGCCGGAACGCCTTGCCGGCAAGTGCTCTTGCGCCAATGTGGTGACCACATATGCCTCCATGTATCTCTGCCAACAACTTTTGTCCGTTTTCCTGGGGTATACACTTCAATTTCACACCGTTGAATCTTCTTCTATACAGTGTGTCGTCAACAAACTGGTACATACTTGATTGCCAGGCTACTCTTTCTGCTTCTTCTTGCTCTTCGGGAAGTTCTCCTGTCTGAAGGAAACGGACAATCTGCTGCGCCCATGCCAGAGCTTGCGGCTCGACAACAAGGACTAAAGGCACATATGCTGCTGCGGGAACATCTGCTTCTACGGCAAGAACCTGTGGCTCAGCCGGAGCTTGATGTTCCCCGGCAAGCTGGCCGAAGCAAAACTTGTCGAGAGCGTCTGCTTCAACGGAACAAACCCTAGGGCTTGTCGGAGCAGACTGCTCCTCAGCGCTCTTGGTGTTGATCTTAGGGACCTTTTTGGCGGCGGCTTCGGGGAGATCTGCCGGAAAGTAGTCACCGGAAACCAACTTCCTCTTCTTGCTTTGTCCGGTTGATGGTGTTACAGATGGTTGAGTCAGCTTGAGCACAAAGATCCCTAGTTCCACAGGTAACTTAAGTGCGGCGCACTTTGACAGGCCATCTGCAATGTCGTTCTGAGCTCTCGGGACATGTTCCATCTGTAGGCCGTCAAAGTGCTCTTCCAACTTTCTCACTTCATCAATGTAAGCTGCGAGTCACCCCTGACAATGAGCTTCTTGATCCCAAGGTCTGCAGCGATCCTGAGTCCGGCAAGCAAACCTTCATACTCTGCAGTATTGTTTGTTGCTTGCTCCTTGGGAAAGTGCATCCGGACTACGTACTTGAGGTGCTCTCTGGTGGGTGCGGCAAGTAGCACGCCCGCACCGGCGCCTTGCAGCGAGAAGGCACCATCAAAGTACATCAGCCACTCTTTGCTTGCCTCTTTGACGGGGATGCTAGTCTCTGGAATTTCCTCATCTGGTGTTGGTGTCCATTCTGCTATGAACTCTGCCAATGCTCTGCTTTGGATAGTTGAAGTGCTCTCAAACTTAAGGCCAAAGCTTGACAGTTCTAGTGCCCACTCGACAATCCTGCCTGTTGCTTCTGGATTCTGCAGTATCCTCTTCAGCGGAAAGCGAGTGACAACTGTAATCTCATGTGCCTGGAAGTAATGGCGCAGCTTTCTTGAGGCCATAAGAAGGCCGAAAAGCAATTTCTGCACACCAGAGTACCTTGACCAAGCCCCCTGCAGAAGGGAACTGACAAAGTAAACTGGGCGCTACACCATTTTCTTCTGCACCTCCTGTGTCTGCGCAGATCCATCCTTGTCGGGACCAGAGCTTGTCGGGGAAGCTCCCTGCTTGTCGCTGGATGCACTTGACGTGGTCACTGGCTCATCATCCGCCTCCCTCTCCGCTACTAACGCAGCGCTAACCACTTGATTGGTTGCCGCTAGATATAGCAGCAACTTCTCTCGCGGCCTAGGTGCGACAAGTATTGGAGTGGAGGACAGGTATCTCTTCAAGTCCTGCAGCGCAGCCTCCGCTTCCGGAGTCCATTTCATTGGACCTGCCTTTTTCAGTATTTTGAAACATGGCAGGGCGCGCTCAGCATACTTAGAAATAAACCCGCTGAGAGCAGCCATGCAACCGGCAAGCCTTCGTACATCCTTGACGCGCTTCGGTGCTTCAATCTGCTCAATTGCCTTGATCTTGTTAGGATTGGCTTCAATTCCCCGTTGAGACACAAAGAACCCGAGAAGCTTGCCGGAAGGGACTCCAAACACACACTTCTCGGGGTTGAGCTTGAGGTTGATCTTGCGCAGATTTGAGAAGGTTTCATCCAAATCCTGAATCAGAGTTGCTCTGTCCTTGCTCTTGACCACTATGTCATCCATGTAGGCTTCCACATTTCTGTGTAACTGTGGCTCAAAAGCATGACTGACTACTCTTGCAAATGTTGAACCTGCATTCTTCAAACCAAAGGGCATTCGTACGAAACAGTACGTGCCACAAGGAGTGATGAATGCGGTCTTCTCCTCATCCTCTTCTTCCATGAAGATCTGATGATATCCTGAGTATGCATCAAGAAATGAAAGCAAGTCACATCCGGCCGTGGAGTCAACAATCTGGTCAATGCACGGCAAGGGAAATGGGTCTTTGGGACAAGCTTTATTAACATCACTAAATTCAATACAAAGCCTCCATTTCCCGTTCGCCTTGCGCACGACTACAGGATTGGCCAACCACGTAGGATGGAGCACTCCTCTGATAAGGCCTGCTGCCTCCAACTTCTTGATCTCTTTTGCAATGAATTCTTGGTGCTCCACTGCTTGCTTCCTGACTTTCTGCTTGACGGGCCGCGCGTGAGGACAGACGGCAAGGTGGTGCTCAATTACTTTCCTGGGAACACCGGGGATGTCAGACGGTTGCCATGCAAATACGTCGACGTTCGCCCGCAGGAAAGCAATGAGCGCGCTTTCCTATTTAGGGTCGAGCGTGGCACTGATGGTGAAGGTACCACCAGTCCCGTCCTCCTTGGGGGACACCTTCTTTGTTTCTGGCGGAGCTGCCTTTGCCTTCTTACACTTTCCGGTGGAGCTCGATGGTGCGTCCTCGACGGTAGCGCAACACTCCGAAGAGGTGTGCTTGCCGGAGTGGGCATCAGAGGTCTTGCCGGATTTGGTCTTCTTCTTCCCTCCGGGAGCTTCAGCGGCAAGTGGCTTGTGATCCGCTGCTGCTGCTGCTTCCCGGTAGATCTTGTCGGTACAGATAAGCGCATCTTTCTTGTCGCCAGGGACAGAGATGACACTTATCGGACCTGGAATCTTGAGCACGTTGTAGGCATAGTGAGAGGCTGCCATGAACTTGGCGAGTGCTGGACGGCTGAGTATCCCATTGTAGGGTAATGGGAAATCAGCGACGTCAAAAGTGACCCTCTCAGTCCTA
This sequence comes from Triticum aestivum, assembly GCF_018294505.1. Taxonomy (NCBI): domain Eukaryota; kingdom Viridiplantae; phylum Streptophyta; class Magnoliopsida; order Poales; family Poaceae; genus Triticum; species Triticum aestivum. The sequence continues at coordinate 456,063,554 of NC_057807.1, read as the reverse complement.
AAATTCAATTCGCTGCCAAATGTCACCGGCAACGTGATCTTCCCCTTCGGCTTGCTCCTTCCCGGGTTAATTCCTTGGAATGTGCCGGTCTACTCGAGCTCGCTGTCAGGGATCTGGAGTTTCTGGAGCACCGCGGAGGAGATCAGATTCAAGCCGGCCCCGCCATCAACTAACATCTTTGTGACTTTGAGGTTGCGGATAGTTGGTGAAACCAACATCGGCAAGCACCCGACCGCAGTTATGCGATCAGGGTGGTCCTCAATATCAAAGATGATAGGCGTGCTGGACCACTTCAGAGGCTTGCGTGATTCAACTGGTGGTTCTACTGCATTAACTTCCCGCACCCACTGTTTGAGCTGGCGGTGCGAAGTATGCAGAGAAGCACCGCCGTTAACGCACAGAACCTCTGTGGCTTTCTGGAACTCCTGCTCGTCGGCCTCATCTTCATCCATCTCTTCATCATCGTCTTCATCTTCGTCCTTGTCGCGGCCACGGGGAGGTCTGTCTCCTTGCCACTGCTTGGCCTTGCCGCGGCGTCCTCCCCGGCCGGGGCACTTCTTGCCGGATCCTCCAGTACCTTCCTGGGCCTTGTCCTTGTCGCGTCGCTCGTACTTAGCTTTCTGCTGCTCAACAAGCTGCTCAACCTTCTTGCAACTCTAGAGATCATGGCCCTTGGTGCGGTGTATCTTGCAATACTGCTTGTCGGAGCCGCCCTGCTTGTCGGCGGCCGCCACAGGTTCGGCTTCGTTGGTGCCACCTCCGCTGTCGGACTGCTCAACAGCTAGCACATCTTTGCCTTTCCTTCTCCTGTTGCTCCGCCGCCGGTTTTTCTTTGCCGGGGCGGCATCCTCACTGTCAGATCCTGCTGCTCCTGCATTCTCTCCGGGGAGTTTCCTCCCTTCCTCAGCACGTGCGCACTTGTCGGCCAGGGCATATAGCTCACTGACGTCTCTGATCTTGCACATCGCCATCTCCTCCTGCATCCTGCGGTTTTGCACGTTCTGATGGAACGCGCTGATGACCGCGGCAGGGTGGACGTCTGGGATGTTGCGCTGCACTTGGCTGAATCTCTGAATGTACTTGCGCAGGGGCTCTCCTTCCTTCTGGGCGAGCAGATGCAGATCGCTTTCCTAGCCGTGAGGCTTGTGGCCGCCTGTAAAGGCGCCGATAAACTGATGGCACAGATCTGCCCATGAAGATATGGAGTTGTCCGGCAAGTGCATGAGCCATGATCTGACATTGGGCTTGAGCACCAGTGGGAAGTAGTTGGCAAGGATCTTGTCGTCGCGCCCCCCGGCAGCATGCATCGCGATGGTGTAGATGCTGAGGAACTCCGACGGATGCAACCGGCCATCGTACTTCTCTGGTATATCTGGCTTGAAGTTCTTGGTACTGGGCCACTGGACTTGCCGTAGCTCACGAGTGAACGCAGGGCAACCTACCGCGTACGGCAAGTCGCCTGGTTCCCCTGGCGCATGCATATCAACAGTGGGCCCAGCGCGCTGGTCTGACTGACGTTGCGCTTCTCTCCGGCGCCCGATGCGTGTATGAGCGTCTTCTTGCTGTCGTTCTTGAAGAACTTGGCGCTGATCGCGACGAGCTTGTGGGTCCGATGACGCTGTGGAGTCAGTGTCGAGGTTGACCCGGCGAGTCGGTGATCTTGGCCTTCGGAGCGGGGAGTGCATGGTGGTTGCACCCCCACCAGTCTTGTCGCCATCGGATCGCGCCTGGCAGTCTTGCCGCGGCTGCGACGCATTCGGCTGCCGTGGAGTGTCGCCGTTGGCGAAGCCGATGAGACTCTGAATAGTGGCCCTCCAATCGTCGATCTTGTCCACCGTTGGAGGGTAATCCAGAAGCAACTGGGCTCGGGCCAACGCTTCTTCTGGAGTCTTCGGTGGCGGTGGTGAACGGTGCGAGGAGCGGGATATGCTCAGACTTCTAACTATGTTAGAAGGAGCAGGATCCCGTCCAGGCGACCGCGTCTTCCTCGTGCCAGCAGGTTGGCGTACATGCTGGTCTTGAGCGCCCTGAGATCCACCAGCTCGATTTTGGTCCAATGAGCATATGGTACCGCGAGTACCATGATGCTGTTGGCCCCACACCTCCTGGGATGGGCGCGGTGCATGCACGGACGCCGAGGTTTGCGCGGCCTTGTCCTTGGACCTGGCGAAGGCGTGAGTTCCCTCGTCGACGCCCGCTCCTCCACTGACGTCTACCCCACCACCCGTTTGCTCTGGCGGCGGTGGGATCGACGTGGACGGAGCTGCCACCTCCGAAGCCTTCTTCTTCGGTGGCATGCTGATGAAGATGATGAAGAAGACGAAGATCTAGCTCGCGTGAACGCTGGATCGGGTTCACACAACCTCTAAGCCCCCTACCTGGCGCGCCAAAGATGTCGTGGGAACGAAACACCTATGGGGCGGGGCCCCTTTTCGGTCCGGCGGGGGGCAGAGATTGCACGAAGAGCGGATTGAGGCGAAGCACGCGAGCGGTTTTACCCAGCTTCGGAGCTCTCCGGAGAGATAATACTCCTACTGCTGCTTGTCGGGCTATATTGTGTTCTTGCTCGAGAGCGTCAAGAGCTACAATATTGAGCGTGAGTGTTTTCTGGTTCCGAACCCCTTCTACGTTGCGCCTGGGCCTCCTTTTATATGTTAAAGGGGTCACCAACAAGTGGCAACGCATGCAAGGGTAAAAGTGTAAAAGAACTGCGGTAGGTATACCTACTTGCACAGTGTATCATACCTAACCCTGACGGCAGGGGACAAAGGCATTAAATGCCCGTCTGTGTCGCCTAAACAGTGCAGAAAAGTGACCGTTAGGGGCGCCACTGCTTGCCACGATGGCAATCTCATCATCTCCGCTCTCCACCTCGCACCGCTTGGCTGCACAGCCTCTCGCCACGCGTACCTGGAACGGTCCCAGGGCGACACGTTGACGGATGTGCTGGAGCGTAGGCACAAAGTGGTAGCCTGCTGCGGCAAGCGTCTTGCCGCGGTCGTCGTCTTGTCGCGTCCGGAAGCTTGTCGCTCAACGGGCCTTGCCGGGACGCGAGGCGCGTCGCGGCAAGTTCCTTGAAATGCCTTGGTTGGCCTTCCCGGCAAGCTCCTCTTGCCGGGGCCTTGTCCTTCCCGGCAAGCTCCTCTTGCCAGGGCCTTGTCTTCTCAGCTTGAACACTTTGTTCTTGAATGGCTCCAATAGGAACCTTGGAGGAACTTGGCGGGGATCCGGCAAGCCTTGCCGTGGGGCGCTGCGACTGCCCGTGCACAAGTTCGGGATACTAAGGTACCCCTACTTTAGTACACCGACACCTTTGTAATATCTGAAGCAATCATTAATCATAGTCGGCCAATAAAATTCAGCGCGTCGTAGCAACCATTTCATTTTGGGAGTCGACTGATGAGTGCCACAAATACCTTCATGGACCTCCCCCATAGCAACTCTCGCTTGGTCTTCGTCCAAGCACTTTAGAAGAATATCATCAACCGTTCGGCGATAGAGACCATCATCTCTCATTGTGTATTTAAAAGCCATACGCCGAACAGCCCTGTCCACCCTTCTACTAGGATCACACAAATAATCAACAATGGGTTTCCTCTAGTCTTGATTTCCTCCTGCATTGAATATTTCATTAGTGGCCGAAACGGTGGGCTCCGGTTCGGCCTCCCCTATGTTGGCAAGACTAGTCATCAGCTTTTCAGAAATAATAAACATGCCACGATCAACATGATAGCCGGATGCTTGCTGTGCCAACTCATTTGCTTTCCAATTGTCATGTCTAGATATATGACCAATGCTAAAATAATTCAAAGTAAAAATTATATCTAGACATTTATCAAGATAAACATTAAGTGATTTGTCAAAGCATTGAAAGACTTTGGATATTTGTTGCACTACTAATAACGAATCACCATAAGCCTCAATATGTGTAACACCTATAGCAAGTAACATCTCTAGGCCGAATAACAATGCTTCATATTCGGCTTGATTGTTTGTACAAAAATATTCTAAGCGACATGAGGCTTCAAAAACAGCACCATGAGGAGATATGTAAACAATACCAACACCTTGGCCATTGCTACAAACTGAACCATCAAAATATAATCTCCACGGTACTAATGAGACAAGGTTTATATCTATGTCATGCTTGTCATCAATCCGATGTTCAACAATAAAATTAGCAACGATTTGGCCTTTCATAGATTTTAGAGATTCATAAGCCAAATCATATTCAATTAAAGCATAAGCCCACTTGCCAATCCTACCACTAAGAATTGGCCTATGCAGCATGTATTTAATGACATCGGTTTGACAAGCTACTATACAAGCACTCGGCACTAAATAATGTCTCAATTTTGTGCAAGCATAATATAAGCATAGACATAGTTTCTCAATAAATGTATACCTTGTCTCGGCGTCCAGTAAGCGTCTGCTCAAATATGTAATAGCATGCTCTTTTCCCTCGGTTTCTTGAGTCAAAACAACACCAATAACTCCTTCCTCTGCTGCAATGTAAAGCCTGAAAGGTTCCTTATGCTTGGGTGCTTTCATCACCAGAGGAGTGCACAAATAATTCTTGATCATATCAAATGCTTCTTGTTGTTTTGCCCCCAAAGTGAAATCAACATCACTCTTTAACCGAAGGATAGGAGTAAACGCGTCAACCTTCCCTGACATTAGCTATAAACCTCCTCAAGTAATTGACCTTGCCAAGGAACTTTTGCATATCTCTCTTGGATGTTGGAGCCTCCACTTTCTGTATGGCCTCTATCTTTTTGGGATCAATTTCTATGCCATCTTCATGGATAATGAAACCCAAAAACTTACCAGCTGACACGCCAAATGCACACTTCAAAGGATTCATCTTTTGTTCATACTTTTTCATTCTTTCAAAAGCAAAACGCAAATCGGCCAAGTGAGACTCAAAAGCATCCGATTTGACAACAATATCATCAATATAAACTTCAAGTATGACACCGAGTAAATCATGAAAAATCGAATTCATAGCCCTTTGATATGTGGCGCCAGCATTTCTTAATCCGAATGTCATCACTGTCCACTCAAATAAACCAAGAAAACCAGGGCAACAAAAAGCTGTCTTGGACATGTCCTCTTCGGCCGTAAAAATTTGATTGTATCCGGCATTAGCATCTAGAAAGCTAATAACCTTATGTCCAGAAGCATCATTAATAAGCATATTGGCTATTGGCATGGGATACTCATCTTTGGGTGTAGCCCTATTCAAATCTCTGAAGTCAATGCACACCCTCAACTTGCCGGATCCTTTCTTCTCCACTGGGACAATGTTTGAAATCCACTCGGCATACCTGCAAGGTCTGATAAAATTAGCTTTAAGCAAACGACCGATCTCTTCCTTGATCGGGTCATACGTTTTTGGATTAAACTTTCTGGTCGATTGCTTGTGTGGTCTAAAACCGGCCTTTATAGGTAACCGATGCTCCACTAGCTCTCGGCTTAAACCTGGCATCTCATGATATTCCCATGCAAAACAGCAAACATACTCTTTCAAAAGCTCGATCAACTTAGCTTTATGATCGGCTCTTAAATTTTTGTTTACAAACATCGGCCTAGAAATAGAACCATCTCCTATATCTATCTCTTCTAATGGATCGGCTGATGTAAAACCTTGTCCTAATTTATCCATATCATCTAACTCTTCTACGAACTCATACATATCGTTCTCATTGGACCGATATTCTACTAGTCGCTTTTGTAACCACTCTGAGTTAGGATCCATTTAAACATATCATACCTTGGAGCCGATTGCATTCATTCGGCTTTAAAGAAACGGGCACGAAACCATTCTTGGTCGCACTGAGAAAATCAAACTCTGACAAGTCACGTCCGTCAAGCAAGTAGCATTGGGATGTTGCCAATCCACCGATGCATCGGCCAAAGCAACACAGGCCGAGTTATCCGCATGAATGACTTCCACTTCATCATCAACCCACTGAATCAAAAACTGGTGCATAGTGGATGGCACGCACTGGTTTGCATGAACCCAATCACGGCCTAGTATGACATTGTAGTTACCTTGCACCTCAGCGACAAAGAATGCAGTAGCCAAAGTTTAGCTTCCGATTGTAAGCTCCACATACATCACACCTTTGGCTTCAGTTTTCTCTTTGCCTTCAAATCCGTTAAGCACCATATTGGTCTTGATCAATTCTTCATCATGCAAACCCAATTTTTGAAGACCGAATAGGGCATAAGATTTACCACAGCACCACCATCAACAAGCATCCGAGTGAGCGGTGACCCATTGATATGACCTCTGAGATATAATGGTTTCAGATGCGTTACTAGTTCTTTTGGCTTCTCGAATATTGCATTTTTAGGGCCAAAATCCAGCTGAGCCACTTCCCCTTCCTCATCTACAGCACGAAACTCAGCAGGTAAGTAATACACCATATTGATATCCATACCTTCATGAACCGGTGTAGATTCATAGTCCAACATATCAGCCTCCTCCTCGAGTGCATCCACCGATTCTGTAATTTGCCCGAGTGAAGAGGAAGCAATAGGTAACGTAGATGATGCAATGATTGTGTCGTCCTCTTTTGGTAGTGTGGGTGCTGCTGTGATAGGTGTAGAAGCCACTGCATCTTGTATTTGTTTGGGCCTCCACACTTTTTTTGTAGGCACTATAGGCCGAGTGTCATTGAACAACTATCCCTTTGCTTCTCGGCCTCTTGTTCTGTCATCTCTTGACTCCTTAACCTCTGTAGTTTCCTCTTTTGTGTCTTTGTTAGTCCTGGAGGGCACCACTTTGGCTGAGTGTATTTAGGATCTCTCGTCTTTATTTGGCTGGTGCTTGCTTCATGGTCATTAGCCGAATGCTTTGGCGCGATAGCAAGTATCGGCTCAATCGGATTGCTGTGCATAATCGGCTGCTGTATGGTGAATGTTCCGGTGCCCAAGATGAGTGAGTCGGCATTGATTCTTCCCTTGCCTTTGCTTGACTCGACCGCTGCAGCACTTGGCGACTTAACACGCCATTCTTGCTCGTCGACCCTTTTTTGATTATCTTGCACTGGCCGATTGACACCATTGTTCAAACGGCCTCGTGTGGGATAAGAAAGTCTCTCATGAACGGGCCTCCTTGGTTCTGCCCAACCTGGATGAAAAGCATAAGGGGCCATTGGGGGCTGCCACCATCCTCCATTGAAGTCTCCCACGTAGTATGGCACATAGGGGGGTGGCGGCATCCATGGTCCCGGCGCCCATGACCCATATGGTCTTGCATGATGCTGAAATTCTTCCCGAGGAGGTGACCTTGAGTGCTTCAAATTTGATGACCGGTTAGAGCTAGAACCGGCTGCATGATTGGCATACTTGGACAACAGCATATCAAAAGTTGGCTTGATTTTCTTGCGCTTCACTTTAGCTTCATTCGTCTTCCACTTGTCAACTTCTGGATCCTTGGGCTTGACAAATTTAACACGATTATTTTCTTGCACTTGCGGTTGCCCCCCGAGTGTAGGATTCTTGATGGTGATTTTGATTATCTCCTTGCCACCGGGTTGCTTGTCAAGCACAACCTGTCTCCCCAAGACCTTGTCGTCCTCCTTGTCTTTCCTGGGCTCGCCAACAATGACATTAGCTTTATTAGCAGATTCGGCAACCTCCGGCCGAATGAGTAGTTTCTTCCCCTCCAACTCCATGGTATTCATTGGAAAGGGTTGTTTATCAACTTGCATCTCAGAAAAGTTCAATCGTCCCTCATTAATGGCCGATTGTATCTACCGTCAAAAAACATTGCAATCATTAGTAGCATGAGAAAAAGAATTATGATACTTGCAATAAGCGCGCCGTTTCAACTCTTCAAACGGCGGTAAAGTATGAGATATTCTAATAATCTTAGCCTGCAGCAAAGCATCAAATATTCTATCACACTTAGCAATGTTAAAAGTAAACTTCATCTCTTCATCACGATTCTTATGAATCGGTTTCAGATCATTGCAAGTAAAGGGTTTGGCCTTAGACGGCCAAACAAATTCAGTAGCAAAAACATCACCCTCATCGTCCGAGTGATCACTATCATATTCCACCATATTCATCTTTGGACGATCGGCTTTGTATCTATGCACTTCTTTGAGGTCTTTGCTTCGGCTCTCCTGAGCCAAAGCCCTTTGTAAAACTTGGTTGATATTTAAGAACTCATACCCTTCGAGCTTTTCTCTAATGGGAGTCCTCAAACCACTCAGCACTAGGTCTGCTAAGTCTCTCTCAGTTATCACCAAACTAAAACACCGATTTTTTGTTTCTCTGAATCTCTTGACGTAATCGGAGACCGATTCATCATGCTTCTGTTTAACCGATGTTATGTGACAACTTGAGTTCGTTGTCGCCGCTATAAAAGTGATCATGAAACTTCTGCTCTAGCTGCGACCAAACCCGAATGGAACCATGTGGTAAAGAAGAAAACCATGAAAATGCGGTACCAGTTAATGATAAAGGAAATAAACGCACTTTCAATTCATTCAATGAGCCTGCCTCACCCAATTGTGCTAAATATTGACTAACATGCTCCCATGTGGTTTTTGTGCCTTCTCCATTAAATTTAACAAAATCTGGAATTTTATATCCTGGAGGGCACTGGATGGCATCAAAGTACTCGGGGTACGGCTTTTGGTAAATCCGATTCCGAGGTAACTCAACTCCAAAATTCTCATGAAGCATCTTAGCCATCTCCTCTCTAAGATTAGCTAGACCACCATCCATTGTGGACGATGAAGCTTGTGGCAGTGGCATAGGAGGAGTAGGGTTACTAGCTGTAGGTAGGAATTGTGGCATGTATGTCGACCCATAATTTAGTAGTGGTCGAGTGGTTGTAGCTGTAGGTAGGAATTGGTTCGGTGTTGCCACCGAACCTGGCATGCTTATAATAGAGTTGATGGATGCAGTCACAATCTGATTTGTTTGGGTAGGATAATAAGCCATCGGAACAGGAGGCGCCGATGCAATAGGTAAAGCCAGATTAGGGTTTTGCACACTAGCAGCTACACCATCATTACCACTAGACGATTGAGATGTATTCTTCTGAGCATTAGTATTTTCTATGAAAGTTTGATAGACTAGATTGTTACCATCAGCAATACGACTTTCAATCTCAGCCCACTGCTCAGGAGAAAAGGCAGTACTTACAGAGGGTTTAACCTGCTCGGTTTGAAGAGGAGGGAACTTGATTTCTTCAATCGGAGTGATGTTGCCTTGGTGATCCTTCTTGAACTTTGCAAGGAACTCCTGCAAGTCCTTCTCCTCGTGCGCCTTCTTGTACTCCTCATGGACTTGGCGATGATCAGCCGATATCTCATCAAGAATGGGCTTAATGATGTTATCGGCGTCTACCTCAGATGGCTTGGGAAGATCAGACATGGTGGATGATGAGGATTGATCTTGAGTCCCAAGCGGAGTCACCAAAAAGTGTGTTGACACACGAACACGTCACGTGTACCCTCGATGCCGGGGGGGATGCATCGCAGCTCACGTCGAAGGAGACCCGACCGACAGCGCGATACGCAAGACAGTCGACGCGCGCTTTTGCAGACCCCAAAACCCCACACCCCTGGGAGGGACCCCGTCAGGGAGTGCGGCGGCTATGGGCTGCCCTAGGTCAATTTTCTCGCCCCTAGAGCCTCGGGATTCGCAGCTCTCAAACACGAAGAACAGCGAGGAACGAGAGACAAAAACGGTGGAGAGATAAAACGTAGATGAAAAGGTAGTATATTGATTTGTTCGATTGTGTGTTGTTCAATCGGCCGTCACCCACAACATATATAAGAGGCGGCTGGACTTCCCGTACAAGAATAGGATTCATCTAGGCTTTCCTTACAAGAAAATTGCATCAATTCACGTCCAAAACCCTAGTCAAATTCGAACTGGTTTTATCCGAACTTTCCAAAACTGTTCGGTTTAAACTGACTATACCTTGCTGGTCCTTTTTGTGATGGCAAACTACCTCGGATGGAAACGAGTCCAAAAGCAATCTTGACCGTTTCGACGAGACGAACATCTTTCTTGTTGAACGTTTTTTCATTAGAGGTCATCCCGAGGGTCAAATCGCTCGTGCAAAACAGCACATCATTCACGCATCTCATTAGACACACCCACATATGTGTCCGGTTCCGTGCGTCATATTTTGCTCGCTGGAGGGTCTCATTGTGCGGGCTCTAACTTTTGCATACGACCTCGGATTGCGACAATCTTTATATCAAAATCGATCGTTTCAACGAGACGAAGACAACTCGTGTAGATAATTCTTCCATACGAGGCGGTCTTGGGGGCTTAATCAGCCGAACAGTGTTCTGAATACAAAACCCAGTACTTTTGAGCACAACTTCGGCCTTAGAGATGAGGTCGGATGGCTATGACTTAAACATCAAAGTTGTTCCTCTCGGCGATGTTAAACTTTCCATGCTGAAAACCCTCTCACTCAAAGCCATCTCATTTTCTTTTTATGTCATGCCAAAATCTGGTGTCAACAGGTTCTTTCTTTGCACTCATCAATGGAAATTCTCATTGCTTTGAGAGACTCATTGATATCATGCTTAGGAGGAATAGATTTAAGCTTTAAAGAATCAATTTTAAGAGAAATTCTATCAACGTTCCTAGCCAAATCATCAATTTAAAGCAATTTCTCTTGAAGAAAAACATTAAAATTCTGTTGTGAATTCATACTACTCTCAAATTCAGAGGGCATCTTATTAAAATTTCCATAATAGTTGTTGTAGAAATTTCCATAATTATTAGAAGGATTACTAGGATAAGGCCTAGGATTAAAATTCCCTCTAAACGCGTTGTTTCCAAAACTATTCCTACCAACAAAATTCACATCCATAGATTCATTATTATTCTCAAGCAAAGTAGACAAATGCATATCATTGGGATCAACAGGAGTATTTTTAGGAGCAAACATCTTCATAAGTTCATCCATCTTTTCACTCAAAACATTGATTTCTTCTATAGCATGCACTTTTTTACTAGAAGATCTTTCGGTGTGCCATTGAGAATAATTAGCCATAATATTATCAAGCAATTTGGTAGCATCTCCTAACGTAATTTCTATAAACATGCCTCCCGCAGCCGAATCTAAAAGATTTCTAGAAGCAAAATTCAATCCGGTATAAAAATTTTGTATGATCATCCATAAATTCAAACTATGAGTAGGGCAATTGCGAAGCATCAATTTCATTCTTTCCCAAGATTGGGCAACATGCTCATGATCAAGTTGTTTAAAATTCATGATATCGTTCCTAAGAGTGATGATCTTAGTGGGAGGAAAATACTTAGAGATAAAAGCATCCTTGCACTTGTTCCAAGAATCAATACTATTTTTAGGCAAAGATGAAAACCAAACTTTAGCACAATCTCTAAGTGAAAATGGAAATAAATTCAATTTGACAATATTGTTATCCGTATGTTTCTTCTTTTGCATATCACACAAATCAAGAAAATTGTTTAGATGAGTAGCGGCATCTTCACTAGGAAGGCCGGCGAACTGATCTTTCATAACAAGATTCAACAAAGCGGTATTGATTTCACAAGACTCATCATTATTAAGAGGAGCAATCAGAGTACTAAGGAAATCATTATTATTGGTATTCGAGAAATCACACAATTTGGTATTATCTTGCTCCATGGCAACAAGTAATCCAACACACGAGCAAACAGAAAGGCAACGGGAAAAAGGCAAACGGAAAATAGAGGAGGAGATTGGGAAAGAGAGGGCAAATAAAAACGGCAAGGGTGAAGTGGGGGAGAGGAAAATGAGAGGCAAATGGTAAATAATGTAATGCGAGAGATAGGGATTGCGATGGGTACTTGGTATTGTTGACTTGCTTGCGTGAGCCTCCCCGGCAACGGTGCCAGAAATTCTTCTTGCTACCACTTGAGCACTGCGTTGGATTTCCCCAAAGAGGAGAGGATGATGCAGCAAAGTAGCGTAAGTATTTCCCTCAGTTTTTGAGAACCAAGGTATCAATCCAGTAGGAGACCACGCACAAGTCCCTCGTACCTACACAAAATGATAGCTACTCACAACCAACCGCGATTAAGGGTTGTCAATCCCTTCACGGTCACTTAAGAGAGTGAGATCTGATAGAGATGATAAATAATATTTTTGGTATTTTTGATAGATAAATGCAAAGTGAAAAGTAAAAGGCAAAGTAAAAACAAAGCAAGTAATAAAGCGATAGAGATTGATATGATGAGAATAGACCCGGGGGCCATAGGTTTCACTAGTGGCTTCTCTCAAGAGCATAGATATTCTACGGTGGGTGAACAAATTACTGTTGAGCAATTGACAGAATTGAGCATAGTTATGAGTATATCTAGGCAATGATCATGTATATAGGCATCACGTCCAAGACAAGTAGATCGAAACGATTCTGCATCTACTACTATTACTCCACTCATCGACCGCTATCCAGCATGCATCTAGAGTATTAAGTTAAAAACAGAGTAACGCCTTAAGCAAGATGACATGATGTAGAGGGATAAATTCATGCAATATGATAAAAAATCCCATATTGTTATCCTCGATGGCAACAATACAATACGTGCCCTGCAACCCTTTCTGTCACTGGGTAAGGACACCGCAAGATTGAACCCAAAGCTAAGCACTTCTCCCATTGCAAGAACTACCAATCTAGTTGGCCAAACCAAAAAGGATAATTCGAAGAGACTTGCAAAGATAACTCAATCATACATAAAAGAATTCAGAGAAGAATCAAATATTTTCCATAGATAAGTTGGATCATAAACCCACAATTCATCAGTCTCAACAAACACACCGCAAAAAGAAGATTACATCAAACAGATCTCCACAAGAGAGGGGGAGAACATTGTATTGAGATCCAAAAAGAGAGAATAAGCCATCTAGCTACTAGCTATGGACCCGAAGGTCTGAAGTAAACTACTCACACTTCATCGGAGGGGCTATGGTGTTGGTGTAGAAGCCCTCCGTGGTGGATGCCCCCTCCGACGGAGCTCCGGAATAGGCCCCAAGATGGGATCTCGTGGATACAGAAGGTTGCGATGGTGGAATTAGGTTTTTGGCTCCTGTTCTGATCGTTTGGGGATACGTAGGTATATATAGGAGGAAGGAGTACGTCGGTGGAGCAACAGGGGCCCCACGAGGTAGGGGGCGCGCCCTCCATCCTCATGACCGCCTCTGGCACTTCTTGGAGTAGGGTCCAAGTCTCCTGGATCACGTTCGGTGAGAAAATCACGTTCCTGAAGGTTTCATTCCGTTTGGACTCCGTTTGATATTCCGGATCTTCGAAACACTGAAATAGGCAAAAAAACAACAATTCTGGGCTGGGCCTCCGGTTAATAGGTTAGTCCCAAAAAAATACTATAAAACTGGAAAATAAAGCCCAATATAGTCCAAAACAGTAGATAAAGTAGCATGGAGCAATCAAAAATTATAGATACGTTGGAGACGTATCACCCCCCCCCCCACACACACACACGCACCCACACACCCCTAAGATAGATAATGGGGCCAAGTCCATTCAAGGAAGATGTGTGAGTACAACTATGCCTCTCGGTGCGGTGCGGGGGCAAGTCATGTTACGGACTCGCCTCCGCATGCGATGCTGCGGCACGCCGCGTCGTCGCCTGCTACGGCTCGTTCCTGGCTCGGCCTCGCCGGGATGGGGAAGGGGGGTCCCGAACCCCCTTCCCCCCCCAGCTCGGCCTCGCGCTAACGCGGCAGTGCGCTCGTTTGAAAGGCGCAGTGCGGTTATTCTGTTTCCCCCTCACACGCACCCACACATCCCTAAGATAGATAATGGGGGCAAGTCCATACAAGGAAGATGTGTCAGTAAAACTATGCCCCTCGGTGCGGTGCGGGGCATGCCGCGTCATCGCCTGCTACGGCTCGTTCGTAGAACAAAACTCATAAGAACTAGAACAAAAAAAAGTTATCAGTCCAAGTCACTAGTGGAGTCGAGTACTAGATTCAAACAACAAAAAAATAAAAAAAAATAACCACCCAAGGACAAAAAAGTACCAGTCTAAGTTACTGGTGGAGTCAAGTACTAGATTCAAACAACAAAAAAGGAAAAAATTGACCGTCAGTCCAAGTCACTAGTGGAGTCAAGTACTAGATTCAAACAACAACAAAAAAAGAAAAAAAATTGACCGCCCAAGGACAAAAAAGTACCAGTCCAAGTTACTGGTGGAGTCAAGTACTAGATTCAAAAAACAAAAAAAGGAAAAAATTGACCATCAGTCCAAGTCACTAGTGGAGTCAAGTACTAGATTCAAACAACAAAAAAAAGAAAAAAATGACCGCCCAAGGACAAAAAAGTACCAGCCCAAGTTACTGGTGGAGTCAAGTACTAGATTCAAACAACAAAAAAGGAAAAAATTGACCGGCAGTCCAAGTCACTAGTGGAGTCAAGTACTAAATTCAAACAACAAAAAAAAAGAAAAAAATTGACCGCCCAAGGATAGGCGCAGGCCCTGACAATGCTAGATACTTGAACTCGAGCCCGTGGGTGAATGCCTAGTAATCCGCACAACGCAGGGCCCCCCGTCCACGGCCCACAGGTCAAGAGAGAGAGCGAGTGCCGTGTATAAGCGCTCAGGTAAGTGTTCAGAGGAGTTCGACTGGTGAGCACGGCTGCGCTTATAAACAGGTCTAGAGCCCCCTCGACTAGCGAGGTGGGACTAAACCCATATCACACGCGCACGCCGCGCTGCATAGCCGCGCGGACGAGCTATCCGAGCCGAAAACAACGACTCAGGCCGATGGCCCAACACAGTACTTCGCCCCATTACAAAAATCCAGCAGATCACACACGACAAAAAAAACAAGAAATCAGTTCATAAACAAAAATATTGTAAAAAAGTTCAAACACATCTTAGTGGTAAGAAGTAAAAAAATAAAAAAAAATGAAAAATTAAACATAGAAGATTGTAAATGAAAATTTCAGAAACAAATTTATAAAAAGTTCAACTACTACAATTCATAAGGTTCAAGTACAAAAAATAGTACCATGCAGCAAAGATTAAAATCTTTTAATTTTAAAAAATACTAGAACTATCATTATTCAACTATAAAAAAGAAAAAATGTGCTCCAAAATTCATGTAAAAAAGTAAGAAAAAAATGTTATACAACAAACAAATTTGATTGGTAATTGACAACCTAAAATAGTTCAGTACTATCATTAACAAAATGTAAGTTCAGCAAACTCAATATCCAAAAAGGGGTTCTAAAAACATCATCAGCGTATAGCACCGTCTGCGAGTTATGAACATGAAAATATACCAGTCAAAACAAAGGATGCCCATCAGTTCAACTATAGAATTGTTCCAGTACTAATATAAAGAATATATAAATAAAAAAGTTATACTTGAGGAAAACAATAGGAAAAGCATTACATAACTTGTCCCAAACCATACAATTCAACCATCTCACATGCAAATGTTTTAAAAGAAAAAATACTGCAACATAATCAACCACACACAAATCTCACAACCAGCATCATTTGCCACATTTAAACCTACAACACATAAATTCTGAAGTCAGAGAGTCATCTTCCCTAGAGAACATAACCATAGTCACATCACCATCCTCAAATCCAGACTCTGCCACAAACTCCTTCCACCCAGTAGTTAGGTTGATGCAACCATCAAAGTTGATGTGGTAGGCAACATCCATCAACTGATACCCATTTTTGTCTGAAGTCTCCATCTTCAGAACACCGGAACTAGGAGCAACAATCCTGATCCTGGGTGACATTTTCTGCAAATGGGCATGGGAGTACAAAACAAAGTGAACACCTAACATAACTGAACTTTTACACAGATATAGGAATGGTTTGCATAACAAACTAAAAAAGAAAAAATCTAAACCAAAACAATAACACAAAACTAACTAGATATGTGAACTGACTAAATTGAAGAAATATACATATCAATACACATACAATAAAAACATCTAACAAAAAACAGATCAAGGAGTATACAAAAAATGGATAAAGTATTGTTAAATAATGAACAAATACACACAGAAATCCCTACTGCTAAATTCTGACAAAACCAAATAAAAAAATATAGACAAACTATTCATAAGACTAAACTAGAGATTCAGTCCATGGGATTCAAACAGAGACCAACAAAAAAGTAGAAAACAAAATGAATAGAAACACATACCCATGATTCCTTCAAGTCACCAATCGTCACGCGACAAACATAGGGTGTACAAAACCCATGCTTGCTGTACAGCAGACAAGAAAGTTGCCCACGACGCTGAGTCTGGGTGAGCTCCAAACCAGATTCGTACACACAGCCGTCAGCTATGCGCGCCATCTTTGCCAGGCATCCGCATGAACAATCCTCCATGGAACACACAGGAACAGGGAAAAAAGCAATGAAGAGAAGAGGGAGGAACCTAGATCTAATTCTGAAAGAAGGAAGAAAAAGGAGGGGGGAGACTTGGCCACACACCACACATAGATGGATAGAATTTATAGACAGGGAGACTCACAGATTATAAAAATAACAAATAGACAGGTGGGCTGCCAACTGGTAGGAAATAGTTATTATACAAGCCATGCAACATTTGACCGCAAATCAGTTCAACTTCAGATAAACAAGCAGTTCAAAAGTGCACATGTCAAACATATGCAGACAAAAGAACACATTCAGAGATAAAACAGTTGAATTCATTTAGTCATTCAAACATCTGCTCCCTCACAACAAAAATATTTAAAACATAATATTCACTACTTCAGTCATATCGATCAAAGAAATGATGCCATTTGGCCCTCGTGGATGGATGTGGAGCCGTGGCTGCTCTCTCCCTAGCCAAACTAATGATCTGAATATGGCTCCTTCTCCTGCCCTCTGGGAAAAGAAGCTCCAATTCATTGGAGTTGCAAGTAATTATCACCTCGCGCGCAAGGCGTCTATTGAACTTTGCCTCCAATTCCTCCTTGGCACCACGTCGTGCCATCTGCCTGCGCCTGCTCCTCCTCCTCCTCTGCTCTGCTACTGCAGCCCTCACATCTATGGCGTCCCCCTCCTCCTCTGTGACCTCTTCCAGCTCAGCATCCATCTCGCTTTTCTTTGGTTGCAGCTCATAGAATGAAAGTGACAAAGAGCTCGGGCTTTATAATCAAAGTGCAGAGGTATCGATACGAAGCCAGTTCCGATGTCAACGCACAGTAAGACAACTTTGACACGCAGCAGTCCAACTACACATACGGCAGCAATTCAAACAACACTGAAAACACGCAACTTAATTACATAGTTTGACCAGATTATAAGAAATCGAAGCATACAGTCAGCCGCCATACACCACCTCCGCCAACGACAAAATAACATGGGAATCCGGGGTAGAAACAACTCAAAGAAGCAAAATTTACAACGCAAATCTTTTCATACAATCCTCATATCTCTCCCTGCAACGCTAATTCAAAAGTAAAACAACAGAAAAAGAAGAACAAATTTCCATGGCGGGCGTGGAAAACGACCAAGAACACCAAAACTTGTAATCAGAAATTACAGATGAAATTAATCTCCAAAAAGTCTAACATACCGATAATTCTCACATCAGAAACAACAAACATGATGTAAATTGAGGCCTACGAGGTAAACACCAAAGCCCAAAACAGGTCCGCCGCCAAAATGCCCATGCCATCACCTCCGGTGACTACAGATCGCAAAACACAACCAGGTGAGCGCGCGCATGTGCGGAACCCCTTACATGTCTCCTCTAGCAACGAATAGCCCGCAGCATCGTGCCGGAGAACGACCAGAAGCTCCACGTTCTATCCCCCATTTTTCGTCCGTCGTACACGCATGAAGATTAGTTCAAGTGGAAACCATGTCAGTCCAAACTGTGAACCACGCCAGTTCAGAAAGGGTAACAGAATAATATTCTGTTACGCATAACATAAACACTATACTAATCACGGGATCAGAATAATATTCTGATCACAACCTGAACTGCCTGAGTAATGCGCCTGAACTTCCCTTTATACGAACCTGACCTTCGGGCTATCTTCGCAACTGTGGCTTCCCCCGCGAATTATTCTGGTTAGTCGTGTTCTATATGATGTTAGTGTAATCTAGAAACGTTTTTAGCAACTAAATGCCCATTTTAAATAGGAATCTTGCTTGTTGGCGGATTTTGCTCATGGGTCGTGATGAAATTGCGTTTTTTGCAATTTTACTGCCTGAGTTGTTCGACCTGAACTTCTCACAGTCTTAGGTTGAACTTCCGCCAACATTGCCCAAATGGGGCTTGCGATATACCGTTGGAGAGCTATGGACACCAGTATCATGACCCAAGTTAAAATTTTGGCAAAATGTAAGCGGTTTAAGAGTAGTTTTGAAACCGTTTTTTCTTCATAAAAAACGTCAATTGCATTTTTGATCGCATTTCCAAACCGTTTATCGGAATGAGGCAAATAATATAGCGTTAGAAAGCTGCTGTAAAACCGCTCCTTCCACATGTTGAAAATTTTCTCTAATTCCTTATGGTTAAAGAGTAATTTTAAAAATCATAAAATTTAGCAAACCGAACAACCGAGGTCGTATTTTCGATGCCATTCCTAAACGGCTAATCTAATTGAGGCGAATGATATGGCGTTGGAAAGCTTACGAAAATTCGCAAATTTTGCATGTTGAAAGTTTTTTACAGTTTTTAACTGTTGAAGAGTAATTTAGCAAACGGTACAACTTCCACCGAGTTTGTATTTTCATGCTAATTTCTTAACCGTAAGTCCGAATGCAGCAAATGATACGGTGTTGGAAAGCTTGAGGAAATGTGAGACTTTTTGTTGTGTATTGTTTCTCCTAATTCCCTACCGTTTTAATTCTATTTTAAAAATGGCTGAAAACGTATTTTCACCTCAATTTCTACAAACTTTTCAAAATGGGGTAAATAATATACCTTGAAAAGCTACGGAAAATGCGAAACTTTTTCATGTTGACAGTTTTCTTTGATTCCCAACCGTTTTCAAGTAATTTCAAAAACGACGAGATCATTCGTTCTGCCTTTATCGTGAAACAGATTTGTCAAAAATGCATCACGTGAAGTACATGAACTTCTCGGTATGAAACCTTGAACTTCACTCTGTTTTTCACGTGCTTTTTTTTTGCCCGTAGCTCTCCATCCACGCACCAGAACACTCACCAGAATTGAGCAAGTGATATACCGATGGAAAGCTGCTATAGACACACAACTTTCCCATGTTGATCATTTTTTCATACTCGCAACGGTTTTAAAAGTTTTTCATCTGAAATTCATTCAGTGTAGTAGTTGAACTTCCAGCTGTTTTCACGTTGAACTTCTGTGACTTATTTTCATTTGTAATTTTCTCATACATTCGTCAATGTCACACAAATGATATTTCTTTTGTACAAACCTCTCTCACAATAATTTTTTTAACTTTCTTCGACCGAGGACTTGAACTTACACAAATAATTTCCTACTGTTTTGAAGTAAATTAGAAAATGATGAGATCATGATTTCTGCCTTCATCGCGAATGGAAATGCACTGCATGAAGTAGTTGAACTTCTCGTGCATGTTTGTTCGACTTCACACTGTTTTTAACGTGTTGTTTTTTGCACTGGGTGAAGTAGTTGAACTTCTAGGACGTGTCTGTTTGAACTTCACTCTGTTTTTGACGTGCTGATTTTTTACGTGGTGTTTTTTGCACTGCGTGAAGTAGTTGAACTTCTGGGGCATCTCTATTTGAACTTCACCCTATTTCTCTTTTTTTGTATTTTTTCTTTTATGAAATACGCACCATGTAGTACGTGAACTTCCGGTTGTTATCACTTTGAACTTCTCTCTGATTCGAGAGAATTATTTTAAAATAGAAAAAAATAACATATTTTTTTATGTATTTTGGACATCTAAAAACATGGTGAACCTCTCTCAGAAGAATTTTTCAACTTTTCCTCGCTGAGCACTTGAACTTCTAGCAACCATTTTTTTCGTTTATGAGTTGTTTTTAAAAGTGCAAAAAATGTTGTTGTGTTTTTTATTTTTTGAACAGGTAAATCCTATGTTTTAATAAACTCCAAACTTCTCTGTTATTTCAATTTGAACTTCACCTTTTTATATTTTGAGTAAAGAATTGTATTCAATTTTTATATGAAAAAAGTCGAACATGGAAATACAAGGTGAACCTCTCTCACAATTTTTTTTGAACTTCCCCAGAAAGAGCACTTGAACTTCTTTCAAGAAACCTTTTAAACTTTTATTTTTCTATACTTTTATTATCACCAATAGTTGAAATTCCCGTTGTTTTCACCTTGAACTCCTGTCACGTATTTTTGTTCAACCTCTCTCACAAGAATTTTTGAACTTTTTCGGGCCGAGCACTTGAACTTCTAGCAACAAAACATTTAGCCTTTGCATTTTCATTCTTTTTTAATACAAGATGCACACCATGTAGTACTAGAATTTCTGGCAGTTATCAATCTGAACTTCTGAGATCATGCGTTCTGCCTTCATCGAAAAAACAGTGTCTCCGAAAAAGCACTTCGTGAAGAGGTTGAACTTCTGGAGCAGTTCTTTTTGAACTTCACTCTGTTTTTCGCGTGCTGTTTTTTTGCCCATAACTCATAATTTTAAAATTGAACTTCTATAAAAAGTTCAATTCTGGTAGACATATGAAGAAACACTATCAATCACACAATCTCTATTTTTTTGAACTTTCTGGATTTTTTCACTCTTTTCTGGTACAAAACTTTTTTCTCTGTGTTTTCATTCTTTTGTCAACTCCACTGAACCACACCCTTAATTAAATTTTGGATGGGATGTGCGTCCCATCCCCCCTAACTACATGTACGAATGGCTCAAAAATTAGTTGCTGAACTTCTGGAATGTATGAAACAATTATGGTGTTATGTTAGTTTTTATCTATGAAGTATTGCAACTCAGTCGACCACATAATTAGTAAAGACCTTTTTAAATATCTTTTCTATATTTATACATTATATTTCTAGTGGAGTTAGTGTTTGAAAATATAGTCTTTTATAGTTGATTGTGACCACTAGGTAAAAAATTACTTCTTTGAACCACACATTCTTTTTATCACTAAATAGTAAGATATATTGTACCCTATCCTCTCACACATGACACGTTCCTTATCCACACCAACTAGACACACTCATCTTTATCTTCTCCCCTGTACATCAAAATTAAAAACAACCAAAGCTAGCAGCAACTTGGTGACATGCACGGGAAGGTGACGGGAAATAGAACACACACCGTGTGCAGCAGCAATGAGAGACATCGGGGGAAGGTGACAGGTCAGTGAGAGATACCCGAGTAGGTCACGCACGAGGGATGACAAGCATACAAAAGATTGAATGTCAGAGGAGCTGCATTGGATCCTAGTCATCAGCACATGGTGGGGCTGCAGCACGTGGACTCGCTGCAGTGCTTAGTTGGGTTACGAGAAGGTCCAGGTGGGTGTTCTGCAGTGACCTGCAGAGCCGAGGCAACGCAAGCAGAGGGGAGGAGCCCCAACACCAAATCTCACGGCAGTTCGAGGACTGCTGGAGCACCGAGCCGGGTCGAGGTGGCGTTGACGAGCTGTGGGTGACATGCATCTGGAGGACAACGATAGCCAAGCCCAACGCGGCGGCGCTCCAGCGCTGCACCACTCGCCCGACACGGCGAACAAGGAGCAGGTTGGTCTCCAGCGAGGTGAGGAAGGAGGTAAGGTGCGGGGGACATCGGGTAGCATGCTGTGGCCTCACGAGGTGGCGGCACGAGGGGGTCCTTCGCGTGGTGGCGGCACGTGGGATCTACGGCCCAACGGAGGTGCAAGAGATCGAAGGCCCTGCGGCAAGGTACGGGGATCCATGCCAGGGCGGTAGCTTGCGGGGATTCTGGGCCTAGCGGCGCGCGGGGATGCCGGAGTTCTGCCGCGCTGGTGAGAGGGCAAGGAGAAGGAAGGAGGAGAGGCTAGCTAGGCCACAATGACGGAGGTCCGATGGTCTCTGGCGATGGGATCACGGGGGGTTGGGGATCGGGGAAGGTGGTGGGTGGATCTGTTCCTGGTCGTGGGGTGGGTTTCTCTTTTCGTCCCTAGTCGGTATTGATTCGGGAGTTCAGGAACATCTTCGTCTCGTACTTATAGAGCGCACCGTGATCAGAATAACTATTCTAATCCTGGGATTAGAATAGTGCTACTATATATATATATATATATATATATATATATATATCAATTAGGCTTCAAGTGCGTACTTGTTAGTTAAACCTATGGTTAAAATGTGACACTAAATATGACTAGTAAGTAGTACAGTAGCAGTACTAGTATACGTCGGTCAAATTATTCATCATGTCCACACATTGAATTGACGTGACAACACACTGCGCGTGAGGTGACACAAGAATCCCGGCAGCGTGTGTTCGGGTATTCTGGACTTCAGATTTGGGGTACCACTTATCTGTCGAAATCTTTCATCATTCACTTAAAACAGTTGATTGATCATACATTGAGTACCATATAACTGGAATTAACCAATGCAAGTCGAAGAAGGATTGGTCGGTGCTGCCGGCTGGCGTCAAGTTCGATCCCATGGATCAGGAGCTGGTCGAGCACCTTGACGCCAAAGTGAGTGTTGACAGTGCAATATCTCACCCTCTCATCAATTTGTTCATACCAATCATCAACAGCGAGCACGACATATGCTACACCCATCCTGAGAAACTTACAGGTAAGACACCGATCGGCCGTCTACTTGAATAAACATATTCCTTTGTTTATAGCTCTATTTTTCTTTTTAGACGCATACCTACTGAAGCAATTACAATTTGATAGTTAATAAAAAATGAAACAAGTGAGTGCAACATGCCAAAGATGTTATGAAATTGCCAACTACGTACACTAATGCCTGTATTCGACAATACTGCAGGTATCACACTGAATGGCCTAAGCAAGCATTTCTTCCAGCGCAATTCCAGGGCGTTCAAAAGGCGCACATGGACGCGTCGCAAGATACAGTCGGAGTGCGGTATGCACGCGATGTGGCACAAGACCGGTAATACCTAGCTGGTGATGGTCAGCGGCCGGCAGACGGGCAACAAAATGGTTCTGGTGCTGCACACCAACAAGAACTTCGACCAGCAGAGGACCAACTTGGTGGTGCACCAGTACCACCTCGGGGACCTGGAGCAAAAGAAGGAGCGGGAGCTGGTCCTCTGCAAGATTTTCTACTAGACGAACACTAGGGCCAGGAGTAAAAAGATTATAAGTTAGTTTGGTATTGGTACTTATACTACCTTGTCGTCCGCAAGTTGGTATTGTTGTTAACGATCTTTTGGTGTGAACTTGGCATTTGGTTCCAACCATCATGCCGAGGGTCGACGTGGATATAAAGCTTAATCGTTTGTTTCAAAATGAATTTTCAGGTACCTGATTTTTATTTGATGGGTAGCATAAGCACCTGCCGTTCGAATTCCCAGTTCTTTTGTTCTTTGCAATAAAGGGCTGTGGGGGTTTTACCCTATAGTAAATATTCAAAAAAATTCCCAGTTCTCCAAATTTTTCGAAACAAGTGCATGCACTTATTATCATGATGAAAAAACAATATCCCTGCTGCATCCCAGTTATCAGTATGTACTTGTAGAATTCTCTCGTTTATTGAGCAGGTACATTGTTTTTTCGGGTCGAGCAAGTTCCAACGGGACTGTAGACTACCCAGGCTTGGTTTTGTTTTTAACAGGTCCAGCCCATGACGACAACGGGGCACGAAGATCCAGCAGGTATCTACTAGCATCTGGCCCGCCAGCGTTAGTTATATTTTGTCTTACAACATCCGCAGGCAGTTTTTTTACTGAATCAAACACACAGCCCAGTTCTATTTTCCTCTAGAAACACATGTCCTACATCCGTTTTCTAATCTCTACCTATAGTTTTACTAGTTCATATACACGTATCATTATATTGAAAATACAATTCCCTTTTCATATTTACATCCTTATTTTTGTTGTTGTTTTCCCTCCCAGCATTGATTTTTTTACCACTAGTTTTCCCTTAAACCAACTCAATTGTCCCACATCTTATTTGCTTACAAAAACAAAATGATTTTTTTGGCAAATCAATAAGTTCTTGAAAATGTTTATCATTTCGTGATTACAATAGTTCAGACTCCACCGAAATATGCAAAATAAGGTTGAACTTTTTGACCATAGTCCTGGGCAGAAAATGGGCTGTAATAAATTACTTAAGAATTAGCAAACAGGCTGCAAATTATTAAAAATAGCAAATGGGCTCTATGTTGTCTGCCACAGATTTGGAGGCTGACTTGTGGGCCTACCAAGTTCATGTGTACACAAGGGTTCTCAAAAAAGAAACTTAGTCAACAATCAACTCTACCAGCGTCAGACCGTTAGATGTCAATCTAAAGGCAATCGTGCTTCTTCAGTCTCTGATCTTCCTGCCCCAGCCGCCCAAACCAACGCCGTAGGAACCGCCTGCTCCCGCCTCCCATGGCCGGCTGTGCTACAGAGAAGGCCACACGGCCCCACCATACTCGCATCCCTGGCCTGTCTATCCCTCTACTCACCGACACCTCCAGTTATTTTCCGGTGACGGAAGCCGAACCAGTCAACCCTCGTACTCTCCACCGCGTGGGAAGCCGCTGCCGTGTCTTCCCCGGCTCCGTGTCATTCCCTTCGTAGGACCCACCGTTGTCCACCGCCCTGGTGCTCTCGGCGCGGCATGGTCAACGAACGACATTCATCAGAAGTTGACTATACGTGGAGAGGCTGGCAGCTGGGTCCACGGCCGCATACAAGGAAATGCCTCCTTATTACATGCAAAACAATGATTCCTCCACCTGACATCTGGGACCCGCCGGAAGGGCCTCTGTATTTCACGAAATATGTTCCCTCCGCTGACAGGTCGGACCCACCACCTATATCTTTGCACGCAAGGAAGTGCCTCCTTATTGCGCACAAAAAAATGAATACCCCCCGGCCAGCTGGGACCCACCATAGTGGGAGGCTGACTTGTATGCCTACTAAGTTGACGAGGACGGAGGGCTTTGTCAACTTAGTCAATATATGAACGATTCTAGCTCCAGTGACCGTATGATGTCCATCCAACGGCCGTAGTGCTTCTTCAACCTCTGGTCTTCTTGCTTCAGCCGCCCAAACCAACGCAGCTCATGCCGCGTGCTCCTGCGTCCCATGGTCGGTTGTGATGCCGCGGAGGCCTCACCGCCCCCTACTACTCCCACCGCTGGCCAGGCCATCCCTCTACTCACCCACACCCCTTGTTATTCTGCGGCGACGACAGACTCACACCGCAGGCGAACAAGTGAACCCTCGTACTCCTCTATGCGTGGGCATCCACTGCCGCGTCTTCCCCGACTCCGCGTCGTCCCCTTCCTATGCCTCGCCATCATCCACCGCCCTGGTGCTCTTGGTGCGGCGTGGTCAACATGGTGAAGGAACGACTTCCATCGGAAGAGTACTGTACGTTGATAGGCTGACAGCTGGGTCCATGGCAGCCGCAAGGAATTGGCTCCTTATTACGCACAAAATAATTATTCCTCCACCTAACAGCAGGGACCCACCGGACGGGCCACTGTATTTCACGAAAAAAATGTTTCCCTTGACTGCTGGGACCCAATAGCTACATCTTCGCACGCAAGGAAGTGTGTCCATATTACGGGCAAAAAAACGATTCACCCCCCTGACTGCTGGGACCCACCAGCTACATCTTCGCACGCAAAGAAGTGCCTGACAGTCTGGACCCACCTGGTCTTAGCGTATGTAGCATTGTCATTCTGGTCGCGAACGTGTATGTACATACTGGTCGACATAGAGGCGCGCCCGTGTCTTATTAGAGGCGTGCACATGTCGTAGTAGAGGCGCGCACGTAGCATATACTCGTACGTACAACGGCCAGGGTGCAAGAAAGTAAATACGGCCACGTACGTACATACGGGTGGGGTCTCGAATGCCTACTCGCGCATACGTATGGCCAGGGCTCGTGTACTGGGTCGAAACGGAGAAACTACGTCATCACCGGTTCATGGGGAGGCAATGTAATGCGTCGTGTTCATTGGGAGGCAATGGAACGAGTGGGAGCCAACCGGCTTGGACGGAACAGCCGATGGAAACGAGGCCTGGCATACCGCGGAACGGAGGAAATGGCCTTGTGTTCGACCAGTCATGGTTGAAACGGGATCCTGTTCATCGGGAGGGGTCTGGCGTACCACAAAACAGAGGAAATGGACTTCTGTTGGACCTCCTATGGTCGAAACGGGGTCTTTTTGATCGGGAGGGGTGTGGCCTACCACAAAACGGAGGAAATGGACTTGTGTTGGAGCGCTACGGTCGAAACGGGGGTCCTGTTCATCGGGAGGGGTGTGGCGTACCACAAAAAGGGACTCCACGGGGTACTGTTCATCTCCAGCGTCGACCTCCTCCAGCCTCCGCCGGCTACTATTCATCCACCGTCGACCTCCTCCAGCCTCCACCTGCGACTGTTCATCCACGGGCTCCTGTTCATCCAGCCTCCACCGCGCGCTCCTCCACCGGCTATTGTTCAACCAGCCCTCGCCACGGGGTCCTGTTCAACCACCCCTCCAATGGCTACTGTTCATCCAGCCCTCCACCGGTTACTGTTCAACCAACCCTCCACCGTCTACTGTTCAACCTTCCCTCCACGGGCACCTGTTCATCCATCCCTCCACGGGGTACTGTTCATCCACGCCCAACCGGCTCGATCGATCGGGGTCCTGTTCATCCAGCGGCAACATCACAGGGTCCTGTTCATCCAACCCCCACCAGGAACTGTTCATCCAAACCCCCAACAACGCTCATTGTTCATCCAGAGGCAGCATCGATTGGCTTCAGTTAGCAGCCGTAGCGAAGAAATTGCTTGATCGGTTCCAATTAACAACCATCGATCAATCGCTCGGGTTTAGTAATGCATAGCCTGCAGTGCAATCGCTCAGGTTCAGTAGGTGAACGCCTCGCTCGAGTTCAGTTAGAGCCCAACGCCTCGCACCCACGCGCGTGCGTGTACAAAAGAAACGTGCAAACCTTCGTGCATCGCTCGGCCCGGACCACCCACTGTAACCGGTAACACCCCAATATTTTCCTCGCCCTCGCTTCTACCACGGTTCTTTCCATCATGGACAGCCCAAAGAATGTCATGCAGCTGCGTCTCCAGCCCGCCCAGGACGAAAAGCCCATTTTCTGTCATATTTTTTTTATAGAAGTAGGAGCCCACCACATCTATGATGATACCGGGTTTTGTCACAATTATCATCATAGAAGTGTCATAAGTATGATAGAAAAAAATTGTTCGACCCAAAATGTCACGGATGTGTCTTTTTTTGTAGTGGAAATCCTTATGGGGAGGTGGCCAACTTCCTCAATCAAGATACTACAATATTCGGTCTTCCGGTTGGGTGTGTTGGCCACGACATCCACTTTACTGGGTTACATGGAGACCAATATTATAGCTCTTGGGAGACGTTCCAACCATCATATCTGCCTGAGATTCAGATCTGGTTGGTGTCAAGATATCCCAGACTCATGGAGTCAAGAAAGAAAGATGAAAGTTTGCAACACAAGCCGACGAGATGGCGTTGTGAGATTCTCGGGGAATAAACTATCATAGCAAGCTCCAAAACATGAGCTGGTTCTGCTACATACATGTGGACACATTGTCCAAGACAAGCATGACCACATAATAGTCTTATAATAAAACACTACCGAGTTCTAGTAGGGACCCATCATTGAGGATATCAAAGTCTCCTGCATTACCATGGATTAGCACTTAACTCCTTTTCCTAGAACAAATCAGTTAGTGGCTTGGTGTGCTAGGAATTATGTATGGCATGGAGGTGGACAAACCTATCAAACCATACAATTCTTCGCGCATACATGGCTAACTTGGGATGATTCCAAGGAAGCAAAACAATCTTTCTTGAACTCACGGCGGCAACTTGCACCGAATGCACGTGAATGAGAGGAAGTTACTTGTTTCATCCATCATATGGTTCATGAATGGGACATGAAGATAATGCTTATAGAAGTTTCCAACACTAGCTGGATGTTCAACACGAACCATGGAGAAGATAAAAATGTTGCTGATGGGCTCAACAACAATTCATCCAAGTTTCCATATAAGTGGAACTCCACAATCATGTGAACAAGGTGATACCATCGGGCAGACCCAAAAGATATAATGGTGTATGCTCGAGGAAGCAACCACGAGTAAGACAACATTACGAATATCGTTGGTGTAACGACCCGAACCTGATAAGATTCGATGTCTCTGTGCTCACTGTGCTAGTCCATGGATCAATAGCAAGCACACAAAATACAAGATGTAATATCAAGAATAAACCACATGTCATAATATTACATCGTATATCCAGAATTTAATATAATACATACCTGCATAGCTCAAGCCAGCATACAAACAAAATGCAGCAGAAAAGCAAATAAAATCTCCATGAAGTCCATCAACACCACAGGCAAATGTCGAGTATAGACATCGTAACCCTACATCGTATCACTCGCTCGTCATATAAAATCTGCAACATTAAACGTTGCAGCCACGAAGGGTCAATACTTTGAATGTATTGGAAAGTCACACAGGAATTATATAACAGACCTACATCTATATGCAAGGTATATCAAGAGGATAATGTAATGGTTGTTTTGCAGAAAGCTAATTTTTCCCTGATGACTAAATAATATAATAGTCAAATTTTATTTTTGCCTTGCTACAATTAAATACATATGGTTGAATTGGGCAATCCAATTCCAACCTATCCACTGTCAATTTTTCCCACTCAATTTTTATTAAAGTATCCACTGTCAAGATCATCCAACAACTGTAATGGTCTAGCTGCTCAAACTTGTCCATAACCGGGGACACGACTAATCATGATTAGTTTTAGTACTATGCAGAGTTTAGTACGCTTTACCCACTGGACCCAATCTGAAAATTGAGACGAAGTCTTTCAGAAGATGTTCCCTTAACCACCTGACGGCCACATCCCACCTACATATCCTACATCAGTCGACAATGTCTGGGCAAGGGTTCCCACAACTAATCAACTAAGCCAGAGCCCATATAGCCAGTGGCCGCACATGGAAGCTACTAGTCACTAAGTCTGTCTGATCTTTTCGAACCTGGGCGGCATTCCACTTAGGGTGCACTCTCATGGGCGCAACGCCTTAGAAAAGGTGCAAGACCCCATGATGCCTTCCCTCAACACCAAGCAATACCACTTCCGCCCAAAGTTAAATTAAATATTATGTTTTTACTCAAGTTATATTATATATAGTCCTCACATAATCTCGATGCATACACGAACCAATCCCCGTCTACATAGCACAGTAAGAATACAGTACCACGATCTACAATAAGGCCATACTAAGCTGAAACTCATTAGCAATAACATACTACCAGGATCTTCCTACACATGCATAATGTGGTATTGTGGTATAGGACTACATATATAAAAAATAGGTTAACGGGTGATCAAGGTGTAACTTGCCTGGTACATTTGATGAAGATCGCCGCACTCACAATCCTGTTAATTCTACTCGTCACACTCCGAGCAATCTATCGTAAACGGAAGAACTCAAATCAATAACCATGCCATATATAAGTACCAAAGAACAACAAAACAAATATGGCAAGGTTGTGCAACAACAATATATATATATATATGCTTAATATATAATATAGGGTCTCTATGTGGTATAAGGTGACATGTGAAGAAGGCAATTCAAAAGAGACACTGGATGATGAAGTGTTAATATATAAGATTATATTGGAGATAGTATCAAAGAGGGTAACAGTATATGGAGAACCACACATGGTGTTTAATAGATCACATATGACATAAGGGTTCATTTGCAAAAAGAATTAACTGAAAAGAAACACTCCAACTCAAGTTATAGTGAATGAAGTTTGAACATAATTTGAATGGAAAACAGATCAAAATATTTGAATGTTGAGTGTAAATGATATAATAAACAAGTATTTGGTGCGAGTGTTCATGGGCAAAAGGAATCAATTGAATTGGAGCTACGGTTCTCAAGATATGATCAAACGAAGTATCAGATAAATTTGAATTGATCAAATTTGAAAGGTTCAAACGTTGAAAATAATAATGCTAATGGATTGTCATGATCAGCAGTAACACATAGGAAAAAGAATCACTGCATTCGGATGTGTGGATATCAATATATAACATAATGAAATTTGGTGTGAATTTGTGAAAAACTGCTGTCGTGGCAGCGTTTTTGACATGCTGAAATTGCTGCCATGGCGGCGAATTGAGCGGTTGCTGTAGCACACTGCCACGTGGCATGACGGGATTCGTCCAAAACAAACTGTGCACACGCACTCACTGTGAGCAAAGGAAGACGGTGGCGGTCTCGGACGTCGACGGGAAGGCGTCTCCCGGTGGTTCTCTGACTTAGGGTAGTGCACGGGGAGGTTAGGCGTGGCACGGCGGAAATAGGGGAGTCGTCGGAGTTCCCTGGTGCGTCCCGCATCGACGGCAGGAGTGAATGAACGGGGGCGGCCATTGGCGCCTGTGGCCTTTGGGGCTTCTTCTAGGAGCTTGGTTCGGCGCTTTTAGGAAACAACAGAAGGGTCAAGGAGTGGGGCAAAAACACGCATATGAAGAGGCAGAGTCCAGATAGTTGAGGGGGTCACCGGAGATGGCTAATTAGCTCGCCGGAGGTTGGCTCTGCGGTGGTTCCTCTTGAGGTTGGCGATCATGAAATTGGGGCGGATCTCGAGTGGAGATTGTGTGAAGGGGGCTGCTACAAATCATCCGGTTTATTTGTGACAAAATTAAGCCGCCCCACCGCCATCCGATTCAGATGATCCCAACCACAAGATCAGGTGGCACCACACAGCTCCCACGGCAGCACCATACAGCAGCTCCTATGGCAAAACCGATAGCATCCGGCGGTGCTTCATTGCAACCTCACCGGAGCTTCCAACGACTACCGCGACGCTTCACTGCAACCTCGTCGGAGCTCCGACAACCGCTGTGGCGCTTCACCGCAACTTTGCCGGAGCTTCATTGCAACCTCAGTCGTGCTGCATGGTAGCTCCCCGCCGGCCACCGGTGAA
The DNA here is from genome assembly GCF_018294505.1 of Triticum aestivum. Classification (NCBI taxonomy): domain Eukaryota; kingdom Viridiplantae; phylum Streptophyta; class Magnoliopsida; order Poales; family Poaceae; genus Triticum; species Triticum aestivum. The sequence continues at coordinate 456,032,410 of NC_057807.1, read as the reverse complement.
GCTTCATTGCAGCGTCACCACCACCTCGTGGCCGTGCTCCATCGCAGCACCGCTGCCCGCCTACCCCGTCAAAGCTCCACCGTAGCACCAGACGAGTGCCGGCGAAGCTTCACTGTCGCGCAACGCGACAATGTTGAGGTGCTGCGGCGATGCAGCACGCGGTGGTGACAGAGCTCTAGATGCCCGATGTTGTGATGCTCCTCTCCTCAGCCTCCCCACTGCAGCATGTGTGGCGAGTGGTGACCCGCCTCCAACACCGTCGTCATCTGCACCTCCAGTGGCCACTACCACGCAGCTTCGGTGGCCACACCGAACTCTCGTCCCCCCTTGGCAGCAGCGATGCCCTGTGATGGATCTCTCACATGGGTCATAGGATTTGTGTTGGAGCTTCACCGGAGGGAGAGAAGGTGAGTGGGAAGGTTGTTGGAGCAGGCGGCATGGCTCCGGCGGTGGGTTGGACGGGATTGAGGGGTGTGAGAGAGAGAGAGGGAGGAGAGATGGAACAAAGGAGAGATGGGGATGGAGAGAAGCGCTCGAGGGAATACCAGATCCTTCGGCAAAGAGATAAGATGGAGGACGCGTGGGCATGTGGGCCTATGGGGCACGTGGCATGGTGTGAAGTAGGTTTACGAGAGATACAAATTATCCGGTTGATTGTAAACGTTTTCCTTGTGGGAATCGACGAGGGGTTCGAGAGGGGTCTCGTGGTGTACTCGGTTGCGATAAGGAGTCAGGGATCGAGCAAATCAAGGGCAGGTTGGATCGACCTCTCGACTCCAGGAAGAACACGATGCCTCGAAGGAGATGACAAGAGGGCCCTGGCAGTTAGTGACAGAGAGGTGTGATGAGAGAGAAAACAGAAGAAGAAGTGCGCTGCGGGGGTGGGCTGCTCTGCTGCGCTAAAATGGGCCTCCGGCCTGCCAGCTGATGTGCTGCGTGCTGTTGTGCTGAGCATGAGCGAAGGATAGGGGTAGGTTGCTCGGGCGGGATAGGTATAGGTTTTAGTATTTCCTATATATTTATTTTAGGTACAGAAATGATTTTAGCACCAAACATGATCCAAATCATTTTGTAAAAAATAAAAATACCAAAACGACCACAAAACAAATATAGTTATATAGAGCTTATTGAACATTTTTTTCCAGTCCAAAGCACTTATATAATATACATGTAATATTTTATAACTTTATTTGGGCTTCATAAATGATTCCCAAAATGTTTTTGAACACGCAAACAAATACTCAAACAACATTTAAAACATTTCCAACTATACTTATATTGAAGGACTCATATTACCTTCTCTCAATTGATTTTCCTTTTGAGTTGGATTTTAAAAACAATCCAAAATAAGGGAATATTCAATTATTCACCAATATTTTTCTGAGGTTGTCATGTCATCCTCTCTCATGTTTAAATTGGAAATAGTCTCAATATTCTCAAACCCAAAATAAGAACCAAATGAATAATTGGGATTCCCTCTCATTTATTCATCAATTAGACTTCAAAAGTTTTAAATCCTAACCAAATTTAACTAACAACAAGCAACACAAGCAAGTTTTTAATTAGTCCTATTTATATAATTAACATTCCAAAATTTAGAATTTTGGGATGTTACAAATCTACCACCCTTAAAATGAATCTCGTCCTCAAGATTCGATGAGGCTAGAAAGAAAAGGTTAGGGTTGGGGTCTCCTTGAATATCCATTGATCATCCGAGAGTCTGGGGCACTACCACCCTTAAAATAAAAGTCAACGATCTTCAATAATCTTACTCCTTCAATGAAATCCTTCACACATATGTCTTGCACTCCTTTGAAATTCTTAATCCCTTATCAAAAGAGCGGCCTTCCATATACAGAAACTTCATGGTTCACAGGTCTTGCATCGATACTAAACAAAATCGATTCCCGCATGGTGGTCATCAAGAATACTTCCATCGGGGTTCCTGTAGAAAACAGTCTTGGCTTATTCTCACTGTATGACCTACTATTGGCAACGATTGCCTTGTACAAGGGTCGAACATGCTACGATTCTAAGGTTTAGGCTTAACATCATCGTCTCTCAAATATAGGCAAGTAACTCTAGATTTACCATCCCACATAGCAAAAGCGAATAATAAGAGTAAGTCGGCATGGTGATCAATCCATTCCGCACCCAAATCATTACATTGTATATGGTTTAGAAATATCGCATTCTAACACTCAGGCATCCTCACAAGCATTGCAGAAACTCCTCTTACTCATGAACTAGGTTCAGATAAATCCATTTGTTCTGCAACCTAGACAAAATATCTATCGTTTTTTTTCAACTCCCAGGTTTGCGTCAACTACCATACAACGTCTATTGTTGAAGTGTAGCTTCCTCGAGGTTTCTTCCTTCAGCAAGATTGTGCTTGCTTCTTGGTGGATCCTGGCGTCTGTGGGTTTAGCTTGAACTCATCCCTAGTTTGCATCCATCTTCATTTCATTCTCGGGATTTGCAAGCAATGTAGTAAAACTTCTCATGCACGTCTTGGGTTTAAGGAAAGTTGGAATATAGAGAGAGAGATAAATACCCATACAAGCATCACACTAGTTTTGAAAAAAATGACATAAGCTGTCAGTAAAAACAAACACAATGACAGCTCACAAACAACGTATCTAACGATATACGTATATAGAAATCTTGTATCTTCAAAGTCTTCAATGTTTGTAGCTTTTATCGTGCATCAACAAAGAAATCTTCATAACACCAAGTCTTGTCATAGCATGCTCTTCTTGAATCTTGAAGTGCAATAAATAGGTAGGGGTCTATAACAATGCAAACTTATCCTACTCGCAAAATAAATCATAGAGCACATCACACAACATCAATAAATTAAAAAAAATCACAAAAGTCACACCACATAAGGAAATCCTACAGGTAAGGTAATATCCACAAGAGATATGATCTCATCATACTACGCGTGAATTGTTTATATCGAACTTCAGTCAGTAGTGGTGGTTTCAATCTAAACTTTGCCCTTCTCATCTAAATTAACCATGAAGATCATCTAGTAATCTAAAAGTTAGTCTTTGAGTGCACAAAAATACTTCTTTCTTGAATTCCTTCACTCCTCATTGTAGCATTGCTTCCCAAACATTATATCTTCAGTGGCAGGGTTGAATGGTGCTACTATAGGATGGCCAGCTACTTTAAGACAAGATGAGAAGTTTAGAATATGAATGATAGAAGAGAAATACTAGTATGATAGTAAGTGATCTAGAAGTGATAAAATAATTTGTTCCTATGGGTTTTTCTAGTCCATTCTAAGGGTTACGACCTACAATCAACATGGGCTCTGATACCATATGTAACGACCCTAACCTGATAAGACTCGATGTCTCTGTGCTCACTGTGCTAGTCCTTGCATCAATAGCTAGCACACACAGTACAAGATGTAATATCAAGAATAAAACCACATGTCATAATATTACATCGTAGATCTAGAACTTAATATAATACATACATGCATAGCTCAACCTAGCATACAAACAAAATGCAGAAGAAAAGCAAATAAAATCTCCATGAAGTCCATCAACACCACAGACAAATGTCGAGTATTGACATCATAACCCTACATTGTATCACTCACTCGTCATATAAAATCTGCAACATGAAACGTTGCAGCCACGAAGGGTCAATACTTTGAATGCATTGGCAAGTCACACAGGAATTATATAACAAACCTACATCTATATGCAAGGTATATCAAGAGGATAATGTAGTGGTTGTTTTGCAGATATAATAGTCAAATTTTATTTTATTTTTCTTGCTACAATTAAATACATATGGTTGAATGGGGACATCCAATTCCAACCTATCCCAATTATTAAGTTTCCCACTCAATTTTTATTAAAGTATCCTCTGTCAAGATCATCCAACAACTGTAATGGTCTAGCTGCTCAAACTTGTCCATAACCGGGGACTCGGCTAATCATGATTAGTTTTAATACTCTACAGAGTTTAGTACGCTTTACCCACTGGACCCAATCTGAAGATTGAGACAAAGTCTTCCAGAAGAGGTTCCCTTAACCACCTGACGGCCACATCCGACCTACATATGCTACATCTGTCGACACTGTCTGGGCAAGGGTTCCCACAACTAATCAACTAAGCCAGAGCCCATATAGCCAGTGGCCGCACATGGAAGCTACTAGTCACTAAGTCTGTCTGATCTTTTTGAACCTGGGCGGCATTCCACTTAGGGTGCACTCTCATGGGCGCAAGGCCTTAGAAAAGGTGCAAGACCCCATGATGCCTTCCCTCAACACCAAGCAATACCACTTCCGCCCAAAGTTAAATTAAATATTATGTTTTTACTCAAGTTATATTATATATAGTCCTCACATAATCTCGTTGCATACACGAACCAATCCCCGTCTACATAGCACAGTAAGAATATAGTACCACGATCTACAATAAGGCCATACTAAGCTGAAACTCATTAGCAATAACATACTACCAGGATCTTCCTACACATGCATAATGTGATATTGTGGTATAGGACTACATGCATAAAAATAATAGGTTAACGGATGATCAAGGTGTAACTTGCCTGGTACGTTTGATGAAGATTGTCGCACTCACAATCCTGTTAATTCTACTCGTCACGCTCCGAGCAATCTATCATAAACAAAAGAACTCAAATCAATAACCATGCCATATATAAGTACCAAAGAACAACAAAACAAATATGGCAAGGTTGGGCAACAACAATATATATATAGGCTTAATATATAATATAGGGTCTCTATGTGCTATAAGGTGACATGTGAAGAAGGCAATTCAAAAGAGATACTGGATGATGAAGTGTTAATATATAAGATTATATTGGAGATAGTATCAAAGAGGGTAACGGAATATGGAGAACCACACATGGTGTGTAATAGATCACATATGACATAAGGGTTCATTTGCAAAAAGAATTAACTAAAAAGAAACACTACAACTCAAGTTATAGCAAATGAAGTTTGAATTGAATTTGATTTGAAAACAGATCAAAATATTTGAACGTTGAGTGTAAATGATATAATAAACAAGTATTTGGTGCGAGTGTTCATGGGCAAAAGGAATCAATTGAATTGGAGCTACGGTTCTCAAGATATGATCAAACGAAGTATATCAGATTAAAATTTGAATTGATCAAATTTGAAAGGTTCAAAAGTTGAAAATAATAATGCTAGTGGATTGTCATGATCAGCAATAACACATAGGAAAAAGAATCACTGCATTCGGATGTGTGGATCTCAATATATAGCATAATGAAATTTGGTGTGAATGTGTGAAACACTGCTGCCGTGGCAGCGTTTTTGACATGCTGAAATTGCTGCCTTGGCAGCGAATTGAGCGGTTGCTGTAGCACACTGCCACGTGGCATGACGGGATTCGTCCAAAACAAACGGCGCACGCGCACTCAATGTGGGCAGCGGAAGACGGCGGCGGTCTCAGACGTCGACGGGAAGGCGTCTCCCGGTGGTTCTCTGACTTAGGGAAGTGCACGGGGAGGTTAGGCGTGGCACGACGGAAACAGGGGAGTCGTCGGAGTTCCCCGGTGCGTCCTGCATCGACGGCGGGAGCGGATGAACAGGGGCGGCCATTGGCGCCTGTGGCCTTCCAGGCTTCTTCTAGGAGCTCGGTTCGGCGCTTCCAGGAGACAACAGAAGGGTCAAGGAGTGGGACAAAAACGCGTATATGAAGAGGCAGAGTCCAGATAGTCGACGGGGTCACCGGAGATGGCTGATTCGCTCGCCGGAGGTTGGCTCTGCGGTGGATCCTCTCGAGGTCGGCGAGCACGAAATTGGGGCGGATCTCGAGCGGAGGTTGTGGGAATCGGACGAGGGGTTCGAGAGGGATCTCGCGGTGTACTCGGTTACGAGAAGGAGTCAGGGATCGAGCGAATCAAGGGCAGGTGGATCGGGTTCCCGAGTCCACGAAGAACACGATGCCTCAAAGGAGATGACAAGTGGGCCCTAGCGGTCAGTGGCAGAGTGGTGTGATGAGAGAAAAAAAAACAGAAGAAGGAGTGCGCTGCGGGGGTGGGCTGCTCTGCTGCGCTAAAATGGGCCTCCGGCCTGCCAGCTGCTGCGCTGGGCGCTGCTGTGCTGAGCACGAGCGAAGGATAGGGGTAGGCTGCTCGGGCGGGATAGGTATAGGTTTTAGTATTTCCTATATATTTATTTTAGGTACAGAAATGATTTAAGCACCAAAGATGATCCAAATCATTTTGAAAAATAAAATAAAATATCAGAACGACCACAAAATAAATATTGTTATATAGAGCCTATTGAACATTTTTTTCCAGTCCAAAGCACTTATATAATATACATGTAATATTTTATAACTTTATTTTGGCTTCATAAATGATTCCCAAAATGTTTTTGAACACGCAAACAAATACTCAAACAACATTTAAAATATTTCCAACTATACTTATATTGAAGGAGTCATATTACCTTCTGTGAAGTGATTTTCCTTTTGAGTTGGATTGTTTTTAAAAAAAATCCAAAATAAGAGAATATTCAATTATTCACCAATATTTTTCTTTGAGGAAGTCATGTCATCCTCTCTCATGTTTAAATTGGAAATAGTCTGAATATTCTCAAACCCAAAATAAGAACCAAATGAATAATTGGGAAAGTCCTTTTATTCCCTCTCATTTATTCTTCAATTAAACTTCAAAAGTTTCAAATCCTAACCAAATTTAACTAAAAACAAGCAACACAAAATTTAAAATTAATCCTATTTATATAATTAACATTCCAAAATTTAAAATTTTGGGATGTTACAGTTGGTTCTGATTTGATTTGACGATAGCCCATGCTCAAATAAAAGATTGGAAGAGGATAGGTCCATTAACTGATCACGAGGGTCAATCGATGAAGATACCATATTTCTTCAACACACATACAAGACATCCCTAAAATTGAACTAAGTCGGACAAGCTTTTATCTTCCAACTCTCCAAGTTGTTGTTTGGCTTAACCAAGTAGCTCAGGGGTATTCAACACAGATTCTTGGAGAAGGGGTGGTCACAAGAACCAACTTGATCACGAACTCAACATAGCGGTCAGGTGACAACCTGGTAATAATTCCGAGAAGATATTTGGAAAATCACAAACCACCAATATGTTATTAAGCTCGAGAACAATCTTGCTTTCGAGGCGAGACGATGTGATCAGATAAGCATTGGGTTGACACAATCCCAACTTATTGATCGAAGAGTGCACCAGGAAAATGGGATAGGTGGCACAATCTATCTTAGAATGACAATTCAATAACCAACACGCTAAGAATGAAATTATTGTCCTTTAACTACCAAGCGACAGGGTTGCTAGGAGTATTGATTTCACACATCATGGTTCACCTGCCGGCATTCCGGTTGCCACAACACGGGGACCGAGGAATGAAAAACGATGCGAGAAGAATCACTGTATCAAGAGTTCATAGGATGGTGTGCAATTCCCATGGTATTCTTGATATAAAGATGGTAATACTCCAAGGTGGAACAGAACAAAAGCTGGATTGGCATTTTGATCTACAGAATACAACTACTCTGATCCAATCCTGGAAATGGACAAGGTACTTGAATTTGTTTCCCCTAGTCATTCCAAGATAGAATGGCTTGATAGAACACAAGAGTAAAGGGCATTGATGAACATGAATGCACGACTACTCCTGACTATCGGTTGGGAGACGAAGGTCAGAAACAACTAAAGAGAGACAACTCAATGAACATATGATTTTCTGAGTTGTGGGTGCATAGATTAGCATGTCGAACGAGTTTAAAATATTTCTTCCAGATATGCAGAAAAGGTAGAACTGGCAGAGTCACAATATAGAACGGAGAACTCATCAAGGGCACTTTTGTTGTGATCTTTTGGTTCAAAGAATTTCTGCCATAAGCAGTTCATGGTATTTGGAAGAAGGAAATACCACAGACCTCAAGGACTATTGGAAAGGTTACTAATATCCTAAGGAACTAGCAAACACTATCAACATGAAGTGAGTGGAGTGAATCTCGGGTTCAAAAACCCAGGAATAGAATGCCTACTAACTAAATGGCATCACGGGATGCTTTCGAGAATGATGGCCAGAATCAACACACTGGGAATACAAGATATGGCTAGGTTACTAGGTGATACTCTAAGATACTTAGGGTCGTAATAATAGCTCCAAAATATATGTCGAGGCAACGAAGTACCTGAAATCACCGATTAGTGTGGTTAATCTGGCACAAAAGACATCGAAAACAGAGGGAAAGGATTTTGCAAATGCATCAGACTATTAGAAACCTGGGATGACTCGGACAACATAATGGTTGTAAATGCTCAAAATGATTTGAGACATCCTGCAAAATGGTGGCATAACCACTTAGCATCACAATATCAAGGTTCTGAGGCCAGCTATGAACACACGAAAATAGTAGGAACTGAACTGAGGCTTGAGTCCAACAATCTTATAGGTCTACAGATTAGTAACACGTGATCGTGATAGAAAGAAGAGAAATTCTAGTTCCTTAACCCCGTAGGAAGGTAGGATGACTCGGATCAGAAGGGCATAAGGAATAAGAAGTAAAAAGAGCCTTACGTTCCCATACACAATCAATTCCCTTATATAGCTAAAGAATTTCTAGACTCAACTTCGACTAGTTTGGCTTGGTAATCCTACAGGCAGTCAGGCTCTGATACCAAAGCTGTCAGGACCCCGATCCTAAGTCACATCGATCTAGCATGTAACACATCATATCACTTTGTGGCCTCACGCACTGTATTCCCACGGGTGCCACCTTACCTGGCCCAGGACCGTTTGCGCCTTTTGCCTCACGTGTATGATAGTGCCGCTAGCATCCATATGACAAAAGAACCCGTGCCGACATGACTAGTCATAAACCCAAGGTGGCGCTAACTAACGGGGATAGACATACATGACCTAGGAACGAACGTGTTGATCAACAACATACGAACCCAAGTCGAAGCAAGCTACAAGGACTTAAAGGAACAACGTGTGACATTTCCCCGAAGGGGCAGACACAGGAATGGAGGACACATGCCGGCCAGCTTAAGTGTTCCAGAGCAGTAGCGAGCTACCATGGCTCAGTGGAAGCACTAGGAGACATTTTCCGGTAAGAGAGGCTACCAAGAATAAACAACTAGGTTGCCGGATCCCACACATACCAATCATTTCAATAATAATACAAACAATATGCTCGATATATGCAAATACAACATGGCATCACAACATGACTCTACAACTCAAAGTATTTATTCAGTACGCTCCGAGGAGCCAAGTATTACAAACATCGGTCTCCTGACCCAACATTTAGAGCATACAAACAACGGAAGCATAACAAGTCTGAGTACAGACAACTACAAAATAAAAAGGGCTGAGAAGCCTGACTAACTACAAGATCCTTGTAAGGTACAAGATCGTAGCTGAGGTAACAAGCTAAACATCGAAGTCCACATGAAATTACTAGTGAGACTGAAGTCTCTATGCAAAAACATCAATTAAGCAAACGTGAGTACAAATGTACCCAGCAAGACTTACATTAGAACTAGCTACATATGCATCAGTATCAACAAAGGGGAGGTGGAGTTTAACTGCAGCAAGCCAGCTTTGACTCGGTGTCTATCCTGAACTATGACTGCAAGTAACTCTTTTGAGGTGGCGCACACGAGTCCACATATTCACCATAACAATACACTACCATGGATCCGCTCCCGTCTCCCTACGAGAACGCCATCCATAGCACTCATGCTTATCTTGCGCATTTTAGGGTATCCACTTTCACTTGTCTATGAACTGTATAGGTAACCCAGAGGTCCTTTACTGTGGACGCGGCTATTTGAATAGATCATTTATAACCCTGCAGGGGTGTACTTCTTCACACATGTTTCCACCACTTAGCGTCTGCACACGACATGTGCTCGGCAGACTTCAAGCAAAAGCCGGCGTGGGTGTAGACCACGACCTGACTAACGACACAAGTCCCTAGTTTAGGTTTATCTCCTATTCTGGTTCCATCCGCAGGGAGTCTGGCCGAGGTTTCCAGTACGACCCCGAACGATGTGTGTAGGGTTCCCGAGCCACCAAACGGTCGACTTGGTACACCGGGCAATGTGCCTACCGCATCACAGCCCACCCCTCGGGTCAGCGCTGCGCATGGCCTCCATCATACTACAAACACCAGAAACTACTTGCAACTCCTGGATAGAGGACATGCGCGGTTAATAAGTCGAGCGGGGTCATATTTGAGGGCCCAACGTGTGGTAGTAGCTGTTCATGGATCACAAACATAGAACTCGGTTCCTGAGGACGGTTACAGTGAGAGAACCCACCATGTACTCGTACATGGCCTATCACCGCTACCTTTACCAAATCGTGTTCACACACTTAGCTCTCAACAGTAGGACATGTTCACAACTTTCCAATTCATCCCCGATGAACCAGACCTGACATAACTCTAAGCTTAGCAGGCAGGACGAACAAGCATGAATGAGTAGGCACATCAGGGCCCAAACAGATCCTACTCATGCTAGTGGGTTTCATCTATTTACTGTGGCAATGACAGGTCATGCAAAGGAAAAGGGGTTCAACTACCGCAGCATGTAACATATGTATCGTTGTTGTCCTAATGTAGTAAAAGAGAGCAGAAGCGAGAGAGTGGGATTGTATCGGAATGAACAAGGGATTTTTGCTTGCCTGGCACTTCTGAAGATGATATAGCTCTTCATCGGTGTCATCGAACTCATCGCCAGAACAGGTCTACTGAGGGGGGGGGACAAATACCGACAGACAAGGAAGAACACAATCAATGCAATGCACAATATGATGCATGATCATGACATGGCAATATGATGTGATTTGAGCTAATGCAAATAGCAACAAGTTAAATGGGGTTAGATTGAACCCTAGGTTCAAATTCAAAATCCATATGTTAATACTCAAATGCCCTTTATTTGTTTTGTCCAACTCAGCAGCTTTAAGTTGTTCCAACATGCATGAAAATGGTACAAATGGATAGAATGGATTTTTCTGATCATTTTTCATATTTGGATTTTACAAATTAATTTCTATGATTTTTCTAACTTTATAGCATTTTCTATAATTTCCTGGATTATTTTTAATCCAGAAAACGATTACTGCGTCAGCATTGCGTTAGGGTGATGTCAGCAAGTCAACTAGGTCACCCAGGGTCAAACCTGACCAGTGGGGTCCACTGGTCAGTGACACAGTGCTGTTTAGTGTCGCTGACAGGTGGGGTCGGGTCAACAGCCACATCAGCAAATCAACACTGACGTGTGGGGTCAGTCAACATGTGACGTGGCCATGTCAAACAGACCTGTCGGGCCTGTGGGTTAGTTTAATCTAAACAGAAATAAAACCTAGGTTAATTAGGGAGTGGGGTCCATCTTTCATTGACCTAGGGTTAGACTAATAACATAATTAGCACTAACCTAATCTGCCACGTCAGCATCGCCGGAACCTGGCCGGCGGCGACCAAAACAATGGCTGCGCGGCTCGGATTTGAGCTATGGGTGATGGTTTGGCACACTGAGGGCACCGGGGAGGAGCTCTTGCTCGACCGCATCCATGGGAGGCAACGAGAGGGCGCAGGGTGGCTCGAGATCGCCGGAAGCGAGCTCACGGTAGTGGCCGAAGTACGGCATCGAGCGGGACGAGGCTACGAAGCACTGGGAGCCCAAACGAGGGGGTCAACGGCTTCCTCGTCTCACCAGGAGCACGACAATGTACTCGGTTTGGACAGAGGCAAGCCAAAATGACGACAACGACATGACGAGCGCCGGTGAGGTCTCGGCATCAACGGAGATGGGGGCTATTCTAGGCTATCGAGCACGGGGAAGGAGGGGTTTGGTAGAGGATCTCACGACGGAGAGGACGAGGTGGTCAGCAAGCTCGGAGACGGCCAGGGTGCAGCGAATCGAGCGATGGAGGCCGGCGGGTTCGAGGTAGAAGATGAGCTCGAAGGTGTCTCTACAGGGCGTCCGGGCTCGTGGAACTCGGCGTAGAGGTTCGCTGCAGCGAGGCGGAGCTTGTGCGCTAGCTAGGTGGGCGTGGGGAGGTCGTTGTCCGCAGTGGTGCTCGTTAGCAGCGATGGCTGCACTCGGTAGCTGCGTGCACGAGAAGCAGAGGAGGGGAGAGAGAGAGCAACGAGTGAGGAAGAGGAGAGAGGGTTCCAGAGCGGCAACGAGGGAAGGATCGGGTCTCAGAGGTGGAAGGAGGAGGTGGCCGAAGCCGCACGCATGTCCGCCACGCCTCTTCTCTGCCTACTTGCTGAAGGAAGAAGACGGACATGCCCTTGTGGGCTGGGCCAACAGTGCTGGGCCGTCCAGGTGGCTTTGGTGAGCGCCAGGTAAGTTTCCAGGTGAGTCTCTCTCTTATCTTTACTATTTCTATTTTTATTTAAATCTTTGCCACTGTTTCTAAATTCAAAGGAGTTCAAACAGTGCCAAATGTCCTTTGAATATTTTTATGTTGCTGAATGGACTATTCCAAATGCACATAAAATGTTTCAGGGTATTTGAGAATATATTCTATACATATTATGAATATAATTCCAAATGCAAATAAAATAATGATTTAAATTCAATCCCCAAAATATTCAATAAAAATGTTCATTATTTTTGGTTTGGTCTTAAAGCCTTGCCAAAATTATCAGACGTTGATGATTGCATTTTGGGTTCGTTGAATGAGATTTTAGGGTTCTTGCCCCTTTTTTAAATGATTTCTGAGGCTTTCACTATACTCATTTTAGGTTCCTTGAATTTAACAGGATGCATGATGCTCACTGATGCAGCTACTACCTCAGGTATCCTAGGGTTGTGACAACATTCATATTAAACACATAATATATTTCATTCCCATATTAAGGAAGTAGGATTTCATAATTGAAATACATCAGAGTACGACATGATATAGCTTCAGCACTTAGCTACCCCATTACACAACTGCACCAGCACCAATTTCACATGCTACATCTAGGACCTTTCGAAATTAGCATGATATATGGTACATAGACAGATGCATCTCATCGGGAAAACTGCTGAAGCGGAAGGCGAATATTGAGCCTTCATTGATGTTGAAGGTCTTTGCAACTTTAGGCCAGTGCCTGTTGATGATTGACCGTCCATCCTTCATCTGTTCAGGAACACTTCAATATTGAACCATGGGTGTTGTATGAAAACCTTACTCGCCTCCTGACTATAGAGGTGGTTTGAGAGGTAATCATCAGTGAACTGCTTTGGAAAGTCCTGAAAACAAGGATGTGCATAAATATCTTCTCTATATTGGAAATGGGGCAAAGAAATAAAAAAAGGCAAGGTATAATACTTATTACCAACTTGTAGTGAGCTGATGTCTTCTTCATTGTGCAGACAAAGATCTTGTTGTTTTTTATCGCTAATTTCTTTATCCTAACAATATTTCTAAGTTTTTGACTTGATTGATATTCATGAACAACTCATTTCCCAATATGCAAAAAGGGTCGAGCAGTGGGTCAAAACCTCTGACAGCAGGACCTACATGTGCAAGACCAAATTGTTAAAAACCTAAAAATTAGAATGGTTCCTGCAATTGCACAATAATGTGCTATTAGACAACGGACCATGCACGTGCTAACCTCGATTGTAAACCTTGGTGCTTCCCATCGTTTCCCTGCAACACATATAAGGTAGTTAGTCATAAGGTTAAGTAAGGGTTCGCATGCTATCAGTAAAATATGTTGATGAAAAATAAGCACATTTCAGATTCATCAGATTAATTCAAGCCACATGGAAAACCCATTTATCCAAACCAAGCATCATTAAGAACTAGGAAATATAGCACTTGTATATATTTCTCATGTATTAAGTGCATCCGAATTCGATTGATTCCTCACATGCACAACAATACAAAATTCCACCCACTACAATTGGACATCGCATTGCAGAACTGAACCAAGTAGTTAACTAAACACCACAACAAATGAACCAAACATTAACTAAGCACCACATTGCACAATATAACATACTCCTAATAGAAGATTAGACAGTTAACCGAACCAAGCATGCTTAGCAACTTGGAAATATAGTAATTGTATTTGTTTCTCATGTATTTAGTATAGCCAAATTTGATTTACTTCTCACATGGTATACAATAACAGAATGCACCCACAACTATTGAACATCGCATTGCAGAATTGAACCAAACAGTTAACTAAACACCACAACACAAATGAACCAAACGTTAACTGAGCACCACAAGGCACATGTATAACCAAACCAAGCATGCTTGACAACATGGAAGTATAGCAATTGTATTCGTTTCTCATGTATTTTGTAAAGATAAATTCGATTTATTTCTCACATGGGAGATAATACAAAATTTGTAGCCTGAAGAATTGAACATCACATTTGCAGAATTGAACCAAATAGTTACCTGAAGATGACATCTAATTAACCAAACAGTTAATAAGTGAGCACCACACTGCACGATATATAGAACATATACACAGGAGCAACATATTGCATGGTAAAATTAGATAGAACAATTCACTAGAATTTGTTAAGGAAAGGCATGAGCAGCACACGCAACGGGTAAACCGAGCATTCTTAACCAGCGTAGCTAGAAAATGGCAAGGTGATCCTCCAAGATCTGGGGGTCGGCACGAATGGTAGCCGTCGCGACCTCATCCACGAGTGCGGCCATGATTTTCTTCTCCACTGCCAAATTCTCCTTGAGCTCCTAGCTATGCGGCGTGCACCATGACTTAGGGCGGCGCTTATTGGTGGAGGGTCGGTGATTTGGGTGGAAGGTGCCGCACCGACGGTCGGGGCATGTGGGATGTGGAAGGAGGAGGAGGATGGAGGGTCTGGTGTGGATTACCTGCTTGGATAGACGAGGCCGAGCAGCGTGAAGGAGGGTCGCCGGCAAGGGGGGTGGCGCTATAAGCAAGGAGTGAAGGTTTCAACTTGGAAAGGAAGACAGAAATATGGGAAATGTGGCTTTTGGTAAGGTGGAGGGGGCAGGGAGGTAGATATTTCCAGGGAAGCCAAAAATTTGGAATCACTTCAGCGAAAAAACTGGCGCGCAAAGTGTCATCAGACACGGTCCCTTATTCAGAACTGTGCACGATATGTGAACATCACAAACGATGCAGATAGCTTAACCCGTGTGTGATGAGTCTGAACGTCAAAATTTTTTGTTCCAATTTCCCTGGTTACAGTGCTCATCCACGTCATTGCATAATTTGGGTACACAAAGGAGACTACAGCACACCCACACTTCTTAATCGAGCAAGTTCAGCAATTAAACAGAGCTAGCTGGGTTAAACATTACTCTAACAAATTAAAGACCAGTGCTCTTAATTAAACAAAACAAAGATCACTACTATGGCTGGTGCTCGTCAATCTCTGCCTCCTCCTCCATGTCCAGCTCGCGCCCGATGGTCTCCTTGGGAAGGAGCTCCATGGAATCCATCGCACCATATTCGACAAGCATCTCGCCATCCGCGTCTGCCATCTCTTTGGAAAAGGCCACCATGAGCTGGGCGTGGGCGACCATTGTTGAAGAAGCTTCGTTCGATTTGTGCAGTGACCGCCACGAGCTGGGCGTGGGTGGCCTCGACATGGTCAGGGCTAAGGCCGCCGCTGTGGAACGGACAGCTGTTGTGCCGCTCTCACCAGCTGCTATTCCCGAGGCAGATGTTGCTGCCGCCACCTGAGAAGCAACAATGGCCGTTTGGGCTGCCTTGGCCACCCAGTCGCAGATTGCGGCCGCGCTCATGCACCTTGTTAGCATGCGCATGGCGGCTGTGGCCAGGCTCTCGCCGCAGTGGGCCACCGAAGTTGGCCTCACAACGCGGGTCCACGTCCCCATCTTTCACATGCGATGATTGAATAGTGAAATGATATTTGGGAAGCGAGCTAGTGTGCTTGACACACCGGGTGTGGACTGTAGCCGACGGACCTTCTCGCGTAAGTCATAGGTTTACTATACACCGACAGTGCTCTAGGATATTTTGTACTGCATCTCACACGGTTGGTGATAATAAACTGCGTGGGATATACTTGATTTTCAATTTTGACTTAAACTAGCAAAAGAGCCCGTGCATTGCAACGGGAGAAAAACACAACACACTCTTAACCGAACAACCATCACTCAAGAGCACAATAGGTCCATCTCCTTTATTTTAGCGATGCATCATATTTGTGTTGCCGCTTATCCTTGTTCCCACCCTCGCCAGCGGTGGCCTTAGTGTTCACACAAACCAAAACATGTTAGAATGTGGTTAATCCTAAGACGTCTCTCTCTTCCTCTGTCCTCCCTCTCCCTCTCTCTCGCTTTCTCTCACACTCGCGATGAGAAATCTGTTGTTTTCCCCTGCGACGTATTCAGAGGTATGCATGTGTAGTTCTCGATGTTTTATTTTCCCTACATGATTATAGTGGGTGTTTATTTGCAATTCGGATCGCCGCCTGTATGAAAGAAAAATGGATCGTGCGCTATAGTTATAAGTTTCCTTCCAAAACAATATTTAAAAAATATTTAACAGGTAAAATTAACATCATATACAGATTTCACACATTTTTCTAATCAAATTTCATATATAACATAATAAAATCGGAGTTACGGTTTAAAAGATACGTATAATTTAGAAAACCATTTGTTTAAATTAAATATCTTTCAAAATAATATTTATAAATACTTAATAGTTTAAAATAATCTTATATTCATATTCTACTTATTTTTCTAATCAAAATTCATATATAACATGTTTAAATCGGAGTTACAGTTTAAAAGATATGGATGATTTAGAAAAGCATTTGTTAGAATTAAATATGATTCGCGAATGTAATACCTAAAAAAGGGGGGATTTTGAAAAACTGTAAAATAACGGTTCGGTGTGACTTAAATCTGGACTATGGGTTGATTTCATGAAAACGCAGGGGCTTTTTTGCAAATTGGTGCGACGGACGGGCAGAAACCCTACGTCTTATATTCATATTCTACATATTTTTCTAATCAAAATTCATATATAACATGTTTAAATCGGAGTTGCGGTTTAAAAGATATGGATGATTTAGAAAAGCATTTGTTTGAATTAAATATGATCCGCGAATGTAATACCTAAAAATTCAGGGGGGCTTTTGAAAAATTGTAAAATAACGGTTCGGTGTGACTTAAATCTGGACTGCGGGTTGATTTCATGAAAACACGGGGGCTTTTTTGCAAATTGGCGGCGGACGGGCAGAAACCCTACGTGCTTTATTATTAGGTAGAGATTACATAATGGGGTCACAACGGCAATGGACGGTGTTTGAATTGCTAGAGCTTTTATCTCAGGTGAACATGCAACTATATGTGTGTCGTAAAAAAATTGGAATTATTCAGGGTTCGTTTGGAAATTTTGTACATTAAATTGGTTTTCTAGCCATTTAAGGTGCACAATTCAAAATTGAAGCACATGCTCCAGTCCATAAAACCGGGTTGCAAAATCAAATGTTTGTCCTTGGTTGCAAGCTTAGGTTACATGCAAGAAATGAGAATGAATGTCAAACACCTTGACACTGTCGCTCAGCCGCTAACATTGAGATACATCCTTTTAACATTCTATTAAATCGGAAACTCATCTGAAATTCCTGAAACTTGATATGATATAATGGGACGACAGCGACATGCCGTGGTAAAAATATTGTCCCATTTGGGGCAGGTGTGGGTATAAGCTTCTCGCAAACTAGAGCTTCTCTCACAACAAGCCTGATGGTTTTAGTAGGGTACGTGCCACCTTGGGGGACGAAGCAATATATGTTGCCTCTTCTTACTTTCAAAATGTTTCTCGTGTCAACATAGAACAACACGAGTGGTGTGTCAATTTTTGGGTTTTTTGGGGTTCGCTTGGACATTTTTATACATTAAATGAGTTTTCTATGCATTCATGTGCATAATTCAAATTTGAACTACAAGCACATGCTCTAATGCATATAAATTAGTTGAAAATTCAAATATATGTCCTTGGTTGCATGCTTAGGTCTCATGCAAGAAATGTGACTGAATGTCGAAGACCCTGCCACCGTCACTCGGACGCAAACATTGAGATACATGATTTCTAAATTCTAGTAAATCCAAAACTCATCTTAAATTCATGAAACTTGGCATGCTATCATAGAGCGGCATCAACATGGCATGGTAATCTTTTTGTCCCATTTGGGGCAGGTTAGGGGATATGCTTCTCACAAACCAGAGGTTCTCACAACAAGCCTGATGGTTTCGGTAGGGAACGTCCCACCTTTGGGGACAAAACGATATCCATTACCTCTTAGTGCTTTCAAAAAAAATTCTCGTCTCAACATAGAACAACAGGAGTGTTGTGTCTATTTTTGAGATTTTTCGGGGTTCATTTTGACATTTTTATGCATTAATTGTGTTTTCGATGCATTTATGAGCACAATTCAAATTTGAACTACATGCACATGCTCTAATGCATATGAATTGGTTGAAAATTCAAATCTGTGTCCTTGGTTGCATGCTTAGGTCCCATGCAAGAAATGGGAATTAATGTCAAAAACCCTGTCACCGTCACTCAGCCGCAAACATTGAGATTCTTGGTTTTTAAATTCTAGTAAATCCATAACTTGTCTGAAATTCATGAAACTTGGCATGCTATCATGGAGCGGCATTAACATGTCGTGGTACATTTTCTATCTCATTTGGGGCAGGTTTGGGGATATGCTTCTCACAAACCAAAGGTTCTCACAACAAGCCTGATGGTTTTGGTAGGGAACGTCCCACCTTTGGGGACAAAACGATATCCGTTGCCTCTTATTGCTTTCAAAAATTTTCTAGTGTCAACATAGAACAACATGAGTGTTGTGTCAATTTTTGGGATTTTTCGGGGTTCGTTTGGACATTTTTATGCATTAATTGAGTTTTCAATGCATTTATGTGCATAATTCAAATTTGAACTACATGCACATGCTCTAATGCATATAAGTTGGTTGAAAATTCAAATATGTGTCATTGGTTTCATGTTTAGGTCCAATGCAAGAAATGGGAATGAATGTCAAACACCCTGCCATCGTCACTCGGCCGCAAACATTGAGATTCCTGGTTTTACAATTCTAGTAAATCCAAAACTCGTTTGATATTCATGAAACTTGGCATGCTATCATGGAGCGGCATCAACATGCCGTAGTAATTTTTTTGTCCCATTTGGGGCATGTTTGGGTATAAGCTTCTCACAAACCAGAGCTTCTCACGACAAGCCTGATGGTTTCGGTATGGAACGTCCCACCTTTGGGGACGAAATGATATCAACTGCCTCTTATTGCTTTCAAAAATTTCCTAGTGTCAACTTAGAAGTGTTGTGTCAATTTTTGGGATTTTTCGGGGTTTGTTTGGACATTTTTATGCATCAATTGAGTTTCTGATGCATTTATGTGCATAATTCAAATTTGAACTACATGCACATGCTCTAATGCATATAAATTGGTTAAAAATTCAAATCTGTTTCCTTGGTTGCATGCTTAGGTCCCATGCAAAAAATGAGAATGAATGTCAAACACCCTGCCACCATCACTCGGCCGCAAACATTGAGATTCCTGGTATTTAAATTCTAGTAAATCCAAAACTTGTCTGAAATTCATGAAACTTGGCATGTTATCATGGAGCGGCGTCAACATGTCGTGGTATTTTTTTGTCCCATTTGGGGCAGGTTTGGGTATAAGCTTCTCACCATCTAGAGTTTCTCACAACAAGCCTGATGGTTACGGTAGGGAACATCCCACCTTCGGGGACAAAATGATATCCGCTGCCTCCTATTGCTTTCAAAAATTTTCTAGTGTCAACATAGAACAACAGGAGTGTTGTGTCAAATTTTGCAATTTTTCTCGGTTCGTTTGTACATTTTTATACATTAACTGGGTTTTCTAGGCATTTTTTGCGCATAATTCAAATTTGAACTACATGGACATGCTCCAGTGCATATAAATTGGTTGAAAAATCAAATCTTTGTCCTTGGGTGCATGCTCAGGTCCCATGCAAGAAATGGGAATGAATTTCAAACAC
The DNA here is from genome assembly GCF_018294505.1 of Triticum aestivum. Lineage (NCBI taxonomy): Eukaryota > Viridiplantae > Streptophyta > Magnoliopsida > Poales > Poaceae > Triticum > Triticum aestivum. Next base: position 456,012,326 of record NC_057807.1, on the reverse strand, counting down.
CAAAGCGCTATTGATTGCCGGCAAAACATTGAGACACTTTGTTTTTAAATTCTAGAAAATCTAAAACTCGTGTGAAATTCATGAAACTTTGCATGCTATCATGGAATGGCACCCGACATGCTGTGGTGTTTTTTGTGCCATTTTTAGAGAAGAAGCACTCGAATAACAACCAACAAAGGCATTTTCAAACAAATAGAAGCCACTCTAACATCGCAAACATTCGATAATTCAAATCGTGTGCGTTATGTTAACTGACGGCGTTCAGGGAACGGGGGTACCCAGACTTGCCTGCCTACGGACAGCGGCGTGGCTCAAGGAGTGGCCCAGTACGGCCCATCTTCATCAGCACATGCTCAAGACCCTCGCGAGTGGCCAAGCCTCGCAGGGCGGACGACAGGAGGCTTCCTCAGGCACGGCCTCGTCAGGCTGGCTCGCGAGAGGCGGAGAGATCAAGGCGGGGTACCTCACGAGGTGCCCGTGACGCAAGCCATGACGACCAAGGCCAGGCGGGCGCCAGGTGGGCGCCGGCCTGCGCAGAGTCCTTGTTTCCTCTTTGGCGCAATGGGAGCAAGCGTAGGCAAGGGTATCAAGCAAAGGCAACCATTTCGGTGCAACAAGACCAAGACCAGCAGGACGGCAGAACGGAAGTCATCGTGGAGCCCAAGCCGGCGTCATCGTCAGGGCCTTTGGCAGGCGAGACCAACTTTAGTCAGGATAAGTGTACTAGATGTTCCCCTTCAAAATGGCCAATTGTTGGCGCCCTTCCCGCTCAATATTTGGGAAGAGGCCCGGGGCCTTCACCTATAAATAGGACTGGCCACCCACAGGGTAGGGGGGGATTGGCATTTAAGACACAGAGAGAAAGAGAGCAGCGACTAAACTCCCCCTAGCGGTTCATCGCACCAACCAAGAACAGACCCTCGCGAGGCTGTTCTTCCATTGTACTGTTCCTCATCAGCCCCCGAGGCAATCCACCACACCACAAACTGGAGTAGGGTATTACACCACAATGGTGGCCTGAACCAGTATAAATCTCGTGTCCCTTGTGTTGATCTTTGTGTAGTTTAGATCCTGGCGAGGCGGTGAGACATGGGTAGGCTGGAGGTGTGATCTCCACGTACACCCCAGTGTTCGAACCTTGAGGGTCTGCCGGAACCCGAAATCCGACATTTGGCATGCCAGGTAGGGGTGCACCGGAATCTGCCCTCCGTCGCCTCGTGTTTCTCCGCCCGTCGCATCATCGTAATCATGTCCGGTGACCCAACGGGCAATCCTGATCCCTGGGCGGCCTGGCCTACCCACGCAGAGCCGCTTGCCCAGGGCGACCTCAACCCTGTGCCCCAGGCAGCCTGCGGTCCGCAGGGCGCTGTGGGCCGTGGGCGACGCGGTCAGGCGACACCAGCTCTCACACTGCGGCAGGTGCGGTCGGCAGCGAGGGCCTCGAGCCACGCCGCGGCCACGGCGCCGTACTCACGGCGAGAGCAGGCAAACTCAAGGGCCGCGCTCACGGTAGCTCGAGAACTACTACAATGTAGGCTGCTAGAGGGCGGCCGCGACGTGCTACTGGAGCGGGTGGCAGAGCTCCTGGGCTCCGCCGCCTCGAGGGCTCACCCCTTCTGCACCCAGCTGCCGCCTCAGGCCCAAGGCGGATCGCACGGAGGCCCCACAAACGCCCGCACAGCTCCAAGCGGATTCTAGGGCCACTCCAATGCCAACCTGGCCGTCAGCGCCTGGCCACCAATGGTGCCGCCTCCGCCTCTGACCATCAAAGGGGATCCACTACAACCCACGGTCCCGGTGAACCGCCGCGCTACCCCGCCCAAGTTGGCACCGTGAGCAGAACTGCGTGGCACATGAGGCACTACGGCAAGGCATTCGGGGCGGCGGCCCCGGAGGCGTATGTGCCCCACATGATGGATCAAGGACACGCGCAGGAGGAAGACCATGGCCAGTTCCTCGGACCAGGCTGGGGAGAAGAAACACCTGAGGCTGAGCTCTTTCAGGAGCCCAGGGAAAGCCCCATCGACCGCGCCGGAGGCAGCGACTATCGGGTACTGCTAATCCCTCAGGAACAGGCATACGCTAACCATGGATCGCAGGAGGTACAGGTCGTCGTAGCGGGTGGCTGCCCCAATTCAGCAGCTCCCCACCCCTCAGGAGGAGGGCACCGGGGGTTGCAGGAGAGGGCCCGAGATCTGGCCTTGCCCACGCGGCGCTCGGAGCAAGGCGTCCTCAGGAGATAGGCCCTCTGCTGGGGAGGTGCCCTAGGGCCTACCCCCGGTAGAGGACCCGTGGTCCTCAGGGGAACCGCTGGCGACCGCTCTATCCCATTCGCGGCGTCCTCTGTCTCCGGCCATCATCGATGGCGATAGAGTGTGGCGCAAGGCGGGACCCTCGTCTGGCGATATGAAGCAAGGCCGGTACCTGTGAAGAAGGCCCAGTGCCTGTGAAGCTCGCCACCCCGTGACACTCTCACGTAATAATGAGTGGGGCTCGGGCCTCGGGAGCTCCCGTCCACGCCCAGTGGCAGCACTTAGCTCCGCGTTGGTGAGAAGACGTCGAAGACTAGACTAGGTGTCGGACGCATCTTTTTCTGCTTTTGTTGCTTTTCCCCTTGTTTGTTGCTTTCCCCTGTTTGGATTTAAGTTGGATTTGAGCTTGAAACTTGCGTGTGTCCGGGGAAGGGGTGTTTAGTCTCGTTCGAGCAATCTCTTGCGTTCTGGTCACCGCTTTGCGTCCATACAAGCTTTAGCTGCCTCCCCTCGTGAGCCCCTCGCGAGCCGGGCCAGGCCCAGCATGTACGCAGCCCAGACTGCCGTCGGCACACCCTCTCAGGAGGTTCTCATTACAGGTACAATGGGCTCATCCAGGAGGCACTTGGGGCACCACGGCCCCGGCAGGCTCGCTCAGGACCCACGCGGGTCGAAGGTAAACAAGCCAGTTGACTCATCACAAAACTAGTCGCTCGGTATGGGCATGCGGGCAACATTCTGTTTACAAATACGCTAACTACAAGTTTCTACACGAGGGGCTCCCCCTCCCAAAATGCTCTCACAACCTTCTGGGCCAAGCCCGAACTCTCTCTGCGCAGGGTAAAAGCAGGAACAACACGCGATCAATCGGATAAATCCCCCAATGCATCCTCGGGGGCACCTCCGGAGTCGCCACTGGCATCGCTGGCCTCGCCGTCGCCTTTTACGCCGCTGCCACCAGCACCTGGGCCATTCACCACTCCGCCCTCATTAGCAGCTACGACCACACCGTCTTCATCAGCGGTGAAGGCCCTAACAAGGGCGTCCACGTTGTCTTCCACCCAACGCGCTAGATTGTCCCGGACTGCCAGGGGTACCGGTGCGATGGCGGCATCGAAGTCGAAGTGGGGGTCCATGTTCTGAAGATGGCTGAAGGTGCGGGTAAAAGCACGCCGAAGTAGGGCACGGCTCCTCTCCTCCACCAACCTGTCGGCTCTGCCCGAACGAGTCTCCAGCTGCGTCACCACGTCGGTGAAGAACTGAAGATTACCAGCATAGTTAACCACACGAGGCTCCCCAACGGCTGCATCGCAGATGATGGCCAAGGCCGTGTTAGCTCTTTCCCAGAGCTCGCGGAGCATGGGGCTATGCACGTGCTCCAGGGTCTGCCGCTGGCGTATCTCTTCCTCGTTCCGCCGCGCAACGGCCTCAGCCGCGTCCACCCATTGGTGGAGAAGAAGCACCTCGACGCGGGAGGAAGCCAGTTCTGCCTGTGCCGCGCCAAGGGCGGCCCCGGCAGCGTCCGCATGCCGCATCGCTTGATCCAGCTTGGCCTTCAGGGCGGTGGTCCTGCCCTCTGCTTCAACCTTGATCAACTCCAGCCTTTCCTCGAACTCACGCTCGAGGTTCGAGCGGGCCGCTGCCACCCGGCGATCAACCTCTTCTGAGGCTCGGGCTTCCCTCGCAGCAACATCATCCTCCGCCTGCGCCACTAGGCGCTCCCTCATCTCCAATCGCTCGAGTTCCAGGGTGTGCTCGGTGGCCTCCAGCGTCAGTGCCTCCTCACGTTTCTGAAGCTATGCCCGATCGACCGAGCCCCCCTCCATCGATGCAAGGGCCGCCTCACGCAACTCCACCTGTTGCTCCAGGGAGCTACTCCAAGCCCGGAGCTCCCACGCCCGCTCTTCTGCGGCCCTGCGCCGCTGGTTGGCCTCCTGAGCCTCCTCGACGGCCCGGGAGCAGGCCTCCTGAGAAGCTGCCAGCGACATCTCTGCCTTCTCATTTTCGAGGTCACGCTGGTGGCGCGCAAGGGCAACGGCCACCTTCAGCTTGCGCCTCTCCTCAGCTAGGCGCAGGCCCTCGGCCTCAAGGCGTGCCTCCTCGTCAGCGAGATCTACACCAAGCTGGCTCACCACGTCCGCCGCCCTCCGGAGGAACCCTTGGCGGAGGGCGCGGTGCTCCCGAGCGTGCTCGAGCACGTCTTCCGCATCACTTTTCGCCTCGGGCGCGCGAGGAGGGCCACGGACCAGCGCTCCCCCTCTGGGTAGGGGGCTGGGTGCTAGCGCCCTTGCAATGGCCGGGAGCGCCCTGCCAGAAGCCTGGCCCAAAGCCAGTTCGTCCTCCAAGGAAGAACGCAAGGCCGACCTCGGCCAGTCGCCGTCCACAACCAGTTGAAGAGCCCAGGGCAGGTTGGCTATGCCCCGGGAGGGCTCACGAAGGATGGTCGTGAGGCGCGCAGAATTAGGACGCATCACAGGATGGCCCGCCTCTCCAACCGACCTCACCACAAGGGCAGTGCTGGAGCTCGGGGTGCTTGGGGAAGGTGGAGAGGGCGAGGCCTGGAGGAATGGCTCCTCAGCCATGTCTGTGAACTCGGCAGGAAGGGCCCTGCAGGGCGATGATCAGCTGAAGCAGCAGGAAAGTAAGGAACTGAGAGAGGGAAAGACTTACTCATCGGTGGCGAAGTACTTCCTTCGCTTCAATAGGCGGCAAGGGTAATCATCACCCAAGGCCTCCCTTCTCTTTCGGAGAGCCTCGAAGTCCACATGGAAGCGACCCAGGAGCTCGGCACAGGGGTCAGCCTGCGACGAGGAAGAAGCACCAAGGTGACCGGCATTGGGGACATCATCCTGGCACACGCCGCCGGACGCCCCACCATGAAGGGTGGCCGGGGCCTCAGGGGCCTCTGCCATGGGGGCCGTGGGCCGCGGCTCGATACCTTCAGCCGCCGTGGGGCGGGTTTCAGGAGCTGCCGCCTTAGGAGTACCGCGTGGCGTCATCGTCCCGACGGTCGCCCCCTCAGCCCCCGACGCCCTTTGCCTCCTAGCTCCACCACTCGAGGAAGGACCGTCGTGGGCAACCGGAAGGGCAACCACCACAACTGGGTTCTCGCAAGGTCCCCTGAGGCCTGCGGCGTGCAGCCCCCGTTCGTCAAAGCTGGGCATCTGCTTCACAAAATCACCCCCGTTTGAGCAAAGGTATAGACGGGCGCCCCCATGCCGGATGCTGCCAGGGGAAGGGTCCCCAGTCAGGATCATGAGAACCTTCCTCAGCACTTGAGGCGTCAGATCTTCCTCTTGGAGCCTCATGCAGTCTCCGCACTCCCAGAAGGCCCACATCCGGCAGGAATGACGCTGGAGAGGGGCAATGTGGCACAGGAGGAACTCCTTCACCACCTTGGGTGCCGTCACACTGAGCGCCCTCAAGCTCGTGAAGCGATGCCAAACAAAGACGAGCCGGGGGCTCGTGAGCGTCTCCTGGCCCCAGCCCGAATTGGGGATAGCGGGCACGGTTGGCTCCGAAAACAGGGGCTGGGCACCCCGGCATCCACGTACAGCCACCGCTCATGGAACCCGGTCGCGGGCAGAGGAAGGCTGAAATCAATTCCCGAAGCCGCTGTTTCTGGTGCGGCAAGGAAGCTCACACACCCCGAGCATTGGTGGGATCGCTGAGACGCAAAGAGAAGAAGTGGCGCAGAAAGGCAACTGAAGGAGGAATGCCCATCATCGCCTCGCAGACAAAAGCGAAAATGGCAAGAAGAGTAATGGATTCGGGACCCAAATGCATCATGTGGATCTGGTACTGAGAAAGCACAGCTTTGAAGAAATTGGAAAAGGGGGGAACCAGTCCAGCCCACAGAGCGTCGGCGAAGTACCGGACCTCGGTGACTATTCTGTCAATGGAGAAGTGGGACGCGGGCCAGACCGTGGTCCTCCCGCACTCATTGAAGGTGGTGGCGATGGCGGAGCTGACCTTGTCCGAGCCTTCCCGCTTGAGTATGATTGACCGGTCGACAGCAGGAGCCACCGACGGTGACGGGCGGGGCGAGGGCACAGGCTTTGGCCCTTTCCCCTTCTTTGTCGGAGCCATGGCGACAGGAAGGGAGAGGATGCGACATTGGATTGGAAGTGGAGGATGGAGCTCGAGAGAAGGAAGAGCAGGAGGCGCGCGCGTGGCGATAAGAGGGGAAACTATGTGCAACAGCGGGTCCGCCTAGCTGGGCGCAAAATAAGGAGGCGTGGGGGAACAGGGACGCCCACGTCCAATCAACCGCCACACGGTGCCCAAGGCCGCAGGCTATTGGGCCCCGCGGCGCTTCACACTTGCCTCTTCGCTTCTCTGCTAAGCCAAGTCCAAGCGCACCTTGGGCCCGGGGGCTACTGTCGGCGTTCTGGGAACGGGGGTACCCAGACTTGCCTGCCTGCGGCCAGCGGCGTGGCTCAAGGAGTGGCCCAGTACGGCCCATCTTCATCAGCACATGCTCAAGACCCTCGCAAGGGGCCAAGCCTCGCGGGGTGGACGATAGGAGGCTTCCTCAGGCACGGCCTCGGCAGGCTGGCTCGCGAGGAGGCGGAGAGATCAAGGCGGGGTACCTCACGAGGTGCCCGTGATGCAAGCCATGACGACCAAGGCCAGGTGGGCGTCAAGCGGGCGCCGGCCTGCGCAGAGTCCTTGTTTCCTCTTTGTTGCAAAGGCGGCAAGCACAGGCAATGGTATCAAGCAAAGGCAACCATTTTGGTGCAACAAGACCAAGACCAGCAGGACGGTAGAACGGAAGTCATCGTGGAGCTCAAGCCGGCGTCATCGTCAGGGCCTTTGGCAGGCGAGGACCAACTTTAGTCAGGATAAGTGTACTAGATGTTCCCCTTCAAAATGGCCAATTGTTGGCGCCCTTCCCGCTCAATATTTGGGAAGAGGCCCGGGGCCTTCGCCTATAAATAGGACTAGCTACCCACAGGGTAGGGGGGGATTGGCATCTGAGACATAGAGAGAAAGAGAGCAGCGACTGAACTCCCCCAAGTGGTTCATCACACCAACCAAGAACAGCCCTCGCGAGGCTGTTCTTCCATTGTACTGTTCCTCATCAGCCTCCGAGGCAATCCACCACACCACAAACTGGAGTAGGGTATTACACCACAGTGGCGGTCTGAACCAGTATAAATCTCGTTTCCCTTCTGTTGATCTTCGTGTAGTTTAGATCCTGGCGAGGTGGTGAGACATGGGTAGGCTGGAGGTGTGATCTCCGCGTACACCCCAGTGTTCGAACCTTGAGGGTCTGCCGGAACCCGAAATCCGACATTAACCATTCATGTGACACCACGTATCTTGGTCTTAATGTCTATAGGAGGTGCCGTGCGGACAGCTGCTTGACTGAACGGGAGGCGTGTGAGCGCAGTCCGGTGTGCACGCTGACCGAGAGGCGTGCAAGCTGTCCTACAATGCACAAGCTCACCGAGAAGCGTGCAAGCTGTACGCTGCGCAGGCTCACTGGGAATCGAGCCCTTTGACTTCCATGGCCGCCCGCCTTCCTCCCCATTAATGGTGCCTGAGCCGCTACTTAATATGGGCGGCCTTACTGTTCCCCTCCCATTCCCCTCCCTCCCGCAGACCGCCACCAACGCCATGGCGCAGAAGGATCATCTGCCATTAGTCTTCAAGTTTGGTGAAGTCGACTCCGAGATGGAGGAGATAGAAAATAAGGAGGAACGGGGCTTCATGGACATGGCCCAAAACGAGGTGGCTGCGGCTGTTACTGCCCCCGCTCCCGTCCCAGCTCCCATCCCCACGCACGCGCCAGTGACCATCCCCGTAGCATTGACGGGCTGGTCATAGAGCACTATCACAGAGCTGGAAGCCACGGGCGTCACCGAGGTCTCCGCGGACCCGCGCGAGCTCGTGTTCATGCTAGTGCCAGCGCCTGTGCCCGTACCCGTGTGCGCCCCTCCAGCCACCATGGCGTCGGTCCCTGTGCGTTTGGTTGCACCCTCTATGCCCGTGCCCATGTGCATGCCCCCCTCGGCAGCATGGGACGCCACCGTCGACCGCTACCTCTTAGTGTTGCCAGCTGCCATCCTCCCGCGCCCCGCCCGTCGATCGTGCAACTACATGATGTTTGATTTACAAGTGAAGAACATTATGTGCTGCCTTGAAGACTTCAACAACGGCCTCCCGGAGTACGACAATGACAAGGATGGCGTGGCACGCCGCCTTCGCCACCGCCGGAAATGGTTTTTTTCTTGGGTTTAATATTGTATCTCGATCACAAACATTTTAGTTAGAACACTCGTATGCAAACCGACAGCTTCCCCAGGAAGCCAAGGGAAAATGTGCCGAGCAGGATTTGTGCAGCTCTTGATCGCAAACGTTTTAGATAGAACACCCATATGCAAAGTGAGAGCAGGATTTGTGCATCTCTTCAACACAAATGGTTGTTCCGAATGACCCGTGTGCAACCACTTACAAACAACTTGGTAAGATTTGCATCTGTCATATTGGGTATGTTACCATTTGTCAAACTTGAAAGATTGCCATTTGTTGATTGATGTCTACTACACAACCTTCTTCTTGTAGACATTGTTGGGCCTCCAGGTGCAGAGGTTTGTAGGACAGTAGCAAATTTCCCTCTAGTGGATGACCTAAGGTTTATCAATCTGTGGGAGGCGTAGGATGAAGATGGTCTCTCTCAAATAACCCTGCAACCAAATAACAAAGAGTCTTGTGTCCCCAACACACACAATACAATGGTAAATTGTATAGGTGCACTAGTTCGGCGAAGAGATGGTGATACAAGTGCAATATGGATGGTAGATATCGGTATTTGTAATCTGAAAATATAAAAACAGCAAGGTAACTAATGATAAAAGTGAGCACAAACAGTATTGCAATGGTAGGAAACAAGGCCTAGGGTTCATACTTTCACTACTGCAAGTTCTCTCAACAATAATAACATAATTGGATCATATAACTATCCCTCAACATGCAACAAAGAGTCACTCCAAAGCCACTAATAGCGGAGAACAAACGAAGAGATTATGGTAGGGTACAAAACCACCTCAAAGTTATCCTTTCTGTTCTATCTAGTCAAGGTCCGTAGTAAAATAACATGAAGCTATTCTTTTCGTTCAATCTATCATAGAGTCCGTACTAGAATAACACCTTAAGACACAAATCAACCAAAACCCTAATGTCACCTAGATACTCCATTGTCACCTCAAGTATCCGTGGGCATGATTATACGATATGCATCACACAATCTCAGATTAATCTATTCAACCAACACAAAGTACTTCAAAGAGTGCCCCAAAGTTTCTACCGGAGAGTCAAGACGAAAAAATGTGCCAACCCCTATGCATAAGTTCATGGGCGGAACCCGCAAGTTGATCACCAAAACATACGTCAGGTGGATCACGTGATATCCCATTGTCACCACAGATAAGAACGGCAAGACATACATCAAGTGTTCTCAAATTCTTGAAGACTCAATCCGATAAGATAACTTCAAAGGGAAAACTCAATCCATTACAAGAGAGTAGAGGGGGAGAAACATCATAAGATCCAACTATAATAGCAAATCTTGCGATACATCAAGATCATATCACCTCAAGAACACGAGAGAGAGAGAGAGAGATCAAACACATAGCGACTGGTACATACGCTCAGCCCTGAGGGTGAACTACTCCCTCCTCGTCATGGAGAGCGTCGGGATGATGAAGAAGGCCACCGGTGAGGGATTCCCCCTCCGGCAGGGTGCCGGAATGGGCTCCCGAGAGGTTTTTAGTGGCTACAGAGGCTTGCGGCAGCGGAACTCCCAATCTATTGTTCGCTTCGATGTTTTTAGGGTATATGGGAATATATAGGTGAAAGAAGTCGGTCGGGGGAGCCTCGAGGGGACCACGAGACAGGGGGCACGTCTAGTAGGGGGGGCACCCTTGTGGCCACCTCGAAGCTTCCTTGCCTTCAACTCCAAGTCTCCTGGATCACGTTCGTTCCAAAAATCGCGCTCCCGATGGTTTCATTCCGTTTGGACTCCGTTTGATATTCCTTTTTTTCGAAACACTGAAATAGGCAAGAAAACAGCAATATGGGCTGGGCCTCTGGTTAATAGGTTAGTCCCAAAAATAATATAAAATTGTATAATAAAGCCCATAAACATTCAAAACAGATAATAAAATAGCATGAATGCTTCATAAATTATAGATACGTTGGAGACGTATCAGCATCCTGAAGCTTAATTCCTGCTCATCATCGAGTAGGTAAATGATAAAAGAAAATATTTATGAAGTGTGAATGCTAGAAGGTGCACAAGTTTGATCAATGATAATTTCAATCACCTTTTCTAGCATGATTATATTTCATAACAGTAGTTCATCTCATAAAACTTCTCAAGATCAAGTAACAAGCTATTCACATATTAAAGCATAGACCATAAACTTTCTTGAAAACTAGCAAACTTCATTCTCAGTCATCAACCAATTACAATTCATATTATTTGCAGGAATGGTCTATGTCAGAGCTTTGATTTAGCAAACTCCACATACTCAACTATCATATAGTCTTCTACAATTGCTAACACTCGCGCAATACTTATGGTGATGGAGTTTTAATCGGACACTGAGAAAGATAGGGGCTTACAACGTTGCCTCCCAATGTATTCACCCTTGGGTGATGTCAACAATAATAGTTCATGCTAAC
>NC_057807.1:455977314-456001212 GCF_018294505.1 Triticum aestivum | reverse complement strand
ATATATCAGGATCTCTCCAACACGAGGTGCTTGCCAAAGGATAAAATGAAAAAAGGGAAAGGTGAAGGTCACCTTGACTCTTGCATAAAAGTAAAAGATAAGCCCTTTGCAGAGGGAAGCAGGATTTGCAGAGGTGCCAGAGCTCGATTTTGAAATAGAGATGAAAATAATTTTGAGATGTATGCTTTCATTGTCAACATAACAACCAAGAGTTCCCAATATCTTCCATACAACATACATTATAGGCGGTTCTCCAATAGAATGATAAAGTTTTTACTCCCCCTCCACCAACAATCACACTCCACGGCCATCCGAAACAACGGGGTACCGTCCGTACCAACAACAGTCCTGGGGGAGTTTTGTTTTAATTATTTTTGATTTGATTTTGATCTTTTGATCATGGGACTGGGCATCTCGGCTACCAGGCATTTTTCTCGTGAATGATAAGCGGAGTCCACTCATCTTGAGAATAACCCACCTAGCATGGAAGATACTGACAGCCCCTAGTCGCTACATGAGCGATTCGGGCATAAAAAACAGATTATTATTTGAAGGTTTAGAGTTTGCCACATGCAAATTTACTTGGAACGGCAGGTAAATACCGCATATAGGTAGGTATGATGGACACTCATGGCAAAAACTAGGTTTAAGGATATTTGGAAGCACAAGTAGCATCTCTACTTGGTGCAAGGAATTTTGGCTAGCATGAGGGGGAAAGGCAAGCTCAACATGTTTGAATGATCCATGACAATATACTTTAACTGAGATGTGAGAAAACATAACCCATTATGTTGTCTTCCTTCTCCAACATCAACTCTTTAGCATGTCACACTTAATGAGTGCTCACAATTATAAAAGATGTCCAAGATAGTATATTTATATGTGAAATCTCTCTTCCTTCAATATTCTTTCATGAATTGTTCAAATGAGCAATACAATGCTCGCTAACCTTCAAAAAATTTATAACCTCTACTTCTTAGATGTGAAGTCATTACTCCCCATGGGATAAGCAAATGAAACATATATATTTTCAGATTTATGACATTCAACTTATTCAACCATTTACTCAGAGGATATAAGTGAAGCACACGAGTAAATGACAAACTACTCCAACAAGATATAAGTGAAGATCAATGAGTAGCTAAATAATTATGTAACTATGTGAAAACTCTCTCCAATTTAAGAATTTCAGATCTTGTTATTGTATTCAACAGCAAGCAACACAAAATAAAATGACATTGCAAGGATAGCACAACTCATGTGAACAAGCAAAAACTTAGGCTCAACCGATACTAACCGATAGTTGTTGAAGAAGAAAGGTGGGTTCCCTACCGGGGCATCCCCAAGCTTAGATGCTTGAGACTTATTGAAATATTATCTTGGGGTGCCTTGGGCATCCCCAAGCTTTAACTTTTGTGTCTCCTTAATTCCTATCATATCATGGTTTCTCTTTTTATCAAAAGCTTCATCCACACCAAACTCAACAAGAACTCGTGAGATAGGTTAGTATAAACCAATGCAAAACCTTACCATTTTCTACTGAAACAAATCACTAAAATTATTCCACATTGCATACTAAATTCCTCTGCATATTTAATACTCCTATCCTCAAATAGAATCATTAAACAAGCAAACATATGCAAACAATGCAAACATAACAGGGATCTGCCAAAACAGTACAGTCTGTAAAGAATGCAAGATTCATCATACTTCCCTAACTACAAAAATTATTAGAAAAATACTAGGCTGTATAATATTGATCATATCTCATTATGCAAAAAGTTTCAACATTATATCATTCTCTGACGTTTCTAGGGAATTTTTGCAACAGCGGTAAACTTTCTGTTTTCAAACAGCAACATGTATACTAGCAAAAGAAGCATGGTAAAGGCTATCCTTGACATTTTTATTGAAAATATATATGCAAAACATTATTCTAAATAACATCAAGAAAATACTAACAAAATAAAATGACGCTCCAAGCAAAACACATATCATGTGGTGAATAAAAATATAGCTCCAAATAATACCGATGAACGAAGACAAAAGACGGGATGCCTTCCGGGGCATCCCCAAGCTTAGGCTCTTGGTTGTCCTTGAATATTACCTTGGGGTGCCTTGGGCATCCCCAAGCTTAGGATATTGCCACTCCTTATTCCATAGTCCATCGAATCTTTACCCAAAACTTGAAAACTTCACAACACAAAACTCAACAGAAAACTCGTAAGCTCCGTTAATATAAGAAAATAAAACCACCACTTAGGTACTGTAATGAACTCATTCTAAATTCATATTTATGTAATATCTAATGTACTACAACTTATCTATGGTTCATACCCTCCGATGCTACTCATAGATTCATTAAAATAAGCGAACAACACATAGAAAACAGAATCTGTCAAAAACAGAACAGTCTGTAGTAATCTGTATCAAACGCATACTTCTGGAACTCCAAAAATCCTACCAAATTAGGAAGTCGTAAGAAATTTGTGTACCAATCCATATCGAAAAGAATCAGATCATAATCACGGTTCTGTGAATTACCGAAACTAATTTACTGGGTGCAAAAGTTTCTGATTTTCAGCAGGATCAACACAACTATCACCATAAGCTATCCTAAAGGTCTTACTTGGCACTTTATTGAAACAAAACCTATAAAACATGATTACTACAGTAGCATAATCATGTGGACACACAAAAACAGTAAAGGTAAATATTGGGTTGTCTCCCAACAAGCGCTTTTCTTTAATGCCTTTCTAGCTAGGCATGATGATGACAATGATGCTCACATAAAAGATAAGAATTGAAACACAATGGGAGCATCATGAAGCATATGACTAGCACATTTAAGACTAACTCACTTCCTATGCATAGGGATTTTGTGAGCAAACAACTTATGGTAACAATAATCAACTAGCATAGGAAGACAAAACAAGCATAACTTCAAGAGTTTAAGCACATAGAGAAGAAACTTGACGTTATTGCAATTCCTACAAGCATATGTTCCTTCCTCATAATAATTTTCAGTAGCATCATGAATGAGTTCAACAATATAACCAGCACCTAAAGCATTCTTTTCATGATCTACAAGCATGGAAAATTTACTAATCTCCACATAAGCAAATTTCTTCTCATTCGGAATAGTGGGAGTATCATAAGAGACTTGAATACTATAAATTGTTTCCACATTAAAAGAGTAATGTTTAGAGAAAGGGTAATCATAATCATGACAAGTTTTATAAATAGAATCATCACTACTTTTTATAGCATAAGTTTCATCACAATAATCATCATAAGTAGCAACTTTGTTCTCATCATAATCGATTGAAACCTCTTCCAAGATAGTGGAATCATCACTAAATAAAGTTGACACTCTTCCAAAACCACTTTCATCAATATAATCATCATAATTAGAAGGCATGCTATCATCATAACAACTTTACATATCAAAACTTGGGATGCTAAAAATATCATCTTCATTAAACATAGCATCCCCAAGCTTGGGACAAAAATTAATTGCAGCAAATATATTCTCAAATATGTCATGCTCATCAAACATAGCTTCCCCAAGCTTGGGCCTTTTCATATCATAAGCATAATCACTCTCATCATTAATAGTGTGGATAGCACCAATAGTATACCAATTATCATCATCACAATGAGTAGTAGGAGCAACATCATTTGGGAGGGATACCTTTTTACCTTTGTTGCTCCTTCTTTTCTTTTTCTTCTTCACATTATGTGTGGGTTCAACCTTCTTCTTTGAGCTCCTTATTGATGAGATTGGTTGAATAGAAAGCTCCTCCTCGTTACCTGATTCATCATAAGAAATAATAGGAGGAGATTGGGAAGTCTCTTCACTTTCATTAGTATTCTCTTCATCTTGTATTTGCTTTCTTTTCTTTAGGTAATTGGCAATATAAGGATTTTCAATGCAATTCACCGCACAATACAAATAAATCTCCTCTAGATCAATGTCAAGGAATTCCTCAAGGTTAAATTCTGGAATAATCTTAGTTGCATGTTTCAATTCTTCATAACCCAAAAGCAAACTAAGTTCATTATGATGCACAAGCGAAATCAATTCATCACAATTTTTGGACATGATTCGATCATGAAACAATTTGCATCGGAGATTTAAATGACCATGTTCATTGCAAAGTTCACAAGTACAGTGGAGATATTTTAAATTTTCCGCACTAACATTAAGCCTTTCTTGCAACCATTTAGTTTCTAAATGCTTATGCCTCTTGCAATATCTATTTTCCCTGTTTGGTGTGTACTTGCAAACCCAATTCCCTCCACAAAAATCGACATGCTTATAGGAGACATTTTCATCATAACTAGTGCAACCATCATTAGTACTATGGATATTCAAGGAGTTCATACTAACAACATTGCAATCATGCTCATCATTCAAAGATTTAGTACCAAGCATTATAATGCATTCTTCTTCTAGCAATTGAGCACAAATTTCCTTACCATCATTCTCACGAAAGATATTAAAAAGATGAAGCGTATGAGACAAACTCAAATCCATTTTTTGTAGTTTTCTTTTATAAACTAAACTAGTGATAAAACAAGAAACAAAAATATTAAATTGCAAGATCTAAAGATATACCTTCAAGCACTCACCTCCCCGGCAACGGCGCCAAAAAAGAGCTTGATGTCTACTACACAACTTCTTCTTGTAGACGTTGTTGGGCCTCCAAGTGCAGAGGTTTGTAGGACAGTAGCAAATTTCCCTCAAGTGGATGACCTAAGGTTTATCAATCTGTGGGAGGCATAGGATGAAGATGGTCTCTCTCAAACAACCCTGCAACCAAATAACAAATAGTCTCTTGTGTCCCCAACACACCCAATACAATGGTAAATTGTATAGGTGCACTAGTTCGGCGAAGAGATGGTGATACAAGTGCAATATGGATGGTAGATATGGGTATTTGTATTCTGAAAATATAAAAACAGCAAGGTAACTAATGATAAAAGTGAGCACAAACGGTATTGCAATGGTAGGAAACAAGGCCTAGGGTTCATACATTCACTAGTGAAAGTTTTCTCAACAATAATAACATAATTGCATCATATAACTATCCCTCAACTTGCAACAAAGAGTCACTCGAAAGCCACTAATAGCGGAGAACAAACGAAGAGATTATGGTAGGGTACGAAACCACCTCAAAGTTATCCTTTCTGTTCTATCTATTCAAGATTCTGTAGTAAAATAACATGAAGCTATTCTTTCCGTTTAATCTATCATAGATTTCGTACTACAATAACACCTTAAGACACAAATCAACCAAAACCCTAATGTCACCTAGATACTCCATTGTCACCTCAAGTATCTATGGGCATGATTATACGATATGCATCACACAATCTCAGATTCATCTATTCAACCAACACAAAGTACTTCAAAGAGTGCCCCAAAGTTTCTACCGGAGAGTCAAGACGAAAACATGTGCCAACTTCTATGCATAGGTTCATGGGCGGAACCCGCAAGTTGATCACCAAAACATACATCAAGTGGATCACGTGATATCCCATTGTCACCACAGATATGCACGGCAAGACATACATCAAGTGTTCTCAAATCCTTAAAGACTCAATCCGATAAGATAACTTCAAAGGGAAAACTCAATCCATTAAAAGAGAGTAGAGGGGGAGAAACATCATAAGATCCAACTATAATAGCAAAGCTCGCGATACATCAAGATCGTATCACCTCAAGAACACGAGAGAGAAAGAGATCAAACACATAGGTACTGGTACATACCCTCTGCCCCGAGGGTGAACTACTCCCTCCTCGTCATGGAGAGCGCCGGGATGATGAAGAAGGCCACCGGTGAGGGATTCCCCCTCCGGCAGGGTGCCGAAACAGGCTCCCGAGAGGGTTTTGGTGGCTACAGAGGCTTGCGGCGGTGGAACTCCCGATCTATTGTTCGCTTCAATGTTTTTAGGGTATATGGGAATATATAGGTGTAAAAAGTCGGTCGGGGGAGCCTCGAGGGGCCCACGAGACAGGGGGGCACGCCCAGTAGGGGGGTGGCGCCCCCCACCATCGTGGCCACCTCTAAGCTTCCTTGCCTTCAACTCCAAGTCTCCTGGATCACGTTCGTTCCAAAAATCACGCTCCCAATGGTTTCATTCCGTTTGGACTCCGTTTGATATTCCTTTTCTTCGAAACACCAAAATAGGCAAGAAAACAGCAATATGGGATGGGCCTCCGGTTAATAGGTTAGTCCCAAAATAATATAAAAGTGTATAATAAAGCCCATAAACATTCAAAACAGATAATAAAATAGCATGAATGCTTCATAAATTATAGATACGTTGGAGATGTATGATTGATCTAGTAACATTCCCATTTGTCAACCTTGTAACACTGCGATTTATCAAAATATGGAGCTAAAAATCACTAGCACTATATAATTTTTGCAACTAAAATTCAGTAATTAAGCATAGATTTCATTCATAGATTAAGCAGTCGTGCTTAATTTATACAAACAGTTCAACTCGATACCTGAACCGACCAAACTTTTCCCCAATTGTTGCCAACCACGTACTGAAATAGCTAGTTCAATTATATACTAGCTAAATTTAAGTACGTTGTACAGTTCCACCACATCTATAGTCAGATGAACTGAACAAAATGGCCACTAAATACTACTACGGAGGGGCTTTGTACTACTTCCAGTAGCCTCTCCTCTGCCGAGCACGCTTAATAAGAGGCAGAGGAAGAGGAGCCTACCGACGAGTTGGACAACTGCAATACGGTGCCTGCCGCTGCTGCAACTTCAGCGACGCTCACCTCGAACGCCCTCTGCCGCTCTAGACGACCCCTCTCAAAGCGGTGGTTCTCCTCGTCGATCTCTTGATACCTCGCCTCTGAGGCGGCGTGTGCCGCGGACATGGCGGTGGTAAGGCTCTTTGCATGCTCGACGAGGCGCTCCTCCTCCTCCCCCAGGAACTCGGTCTAGCGCGCAAGGTCGCTGACGCACATGTCGGCATCCACCTCCGCCTCCCACCTTTGGGCGGCGGTGGCGGAGCGGGTGATGACCCGGGAAGACGACGGTGTGCTGGCTGCCACGGCGGCCGATGATGGGGTGGCGGCCACGACCACCAACTCCTACCTTCGGGACGCGGTGGCGGAGCGGGTGATCGCCACGGTGGCCGGCAGTGGAGTGGCAGCCACGACGGCCACCTCCGGCCTTTTGGCCGCGGCGGCGGAGCGGGCGATGGCCCTGGCTTTCGACGGTGGTGTGGCGGCAACGGCGGCCGACAATAGCTGCCGACGGGCACCGGCGGTGAAGCATGTGGTGGGTGTTCCGCACAAACCCAACAGGGACGCCACACGCACTACACTGTGCCAGGGACTGCGCTGCCGCCGCAGTGTAGCCTCCCAGCTGGAGTTGTCGTCCGATGATGGCGGAGTGGCTGAGCGACCATGACAGACTGGTGCCATTGCAGATTGTGGGAGGAGTAGACGAGATAAGCTACAGGTTGGGAGGGGAAAATGCGACGCAAGACTCGCCGGCCGTGAGGGTTTTTATAGCAGGCTGGTAAGCATTGGGATTTTGGGGGATTTCACCCAGTCGGGTGGGAAGCTTGAGCGGGAACCTGCGAGGTTGCGCGGGAACGGGCTCACCGACGATTCATTGGCGCCACCATTTGGCCAAAAGAACGCTACCGCACGCTGCGCAAGCTTGCGCTGTAAGCCGTCTGCGGCAGTGGGGTGACAAGACGTGCAAGAGGAGGACGAAAGGCCACGTACACATACGGTTAATAAAAAATGCTTGCGATTGAATTACCTACTATACACCCGTACTGGTTTATAAGTAGGATTTAACAAATAAAATACGAATGCATGTCGCCAAAGATTATATAGTTGGATTCATATTTGAACATAGTTTCCAATTATATAATTTTTATAACATGCATTAACATTTTGTTGGTTAAATTTGAGGGAAAAGTATGGCACATATTATAAAGGGGACTATAGACCAAGACGGAGGTAATAGCACATGGCCGATCTCTCCGCAGCGACGCAAGTGTCGGCCGACTTGTAGGCGACCACTTCCTGCGTGTTCCACTGCTCTATGCGTGTGGTTGCTTGTGGTTGAGGCGGCCGCGGCGCGCACCACTCGCATCCCACCACGCGAGCTTTGCTCTCGCGTCCCTCCGGGTGCTCTGCCCTCGTCCCTCCATGCACGCTGCTAGTGTTTGGGGCCGACGCATGATCACGCACGTTCATGTGCGTGCGGTTGCGCCGGGCACGGATCGATAATGCAGTTACCCGCTGCAAAAACTGCCATTCGGACGCGCCGAGAATCCAAGCCGCCTGTCCCCCATTTATTCCTGCAGCCATTTACCTTCATCTCTCACGTCACACGCAACAATAAGCACCTCCACGATGACACATACAGAGAGGACATCCAGCGGTTCCAATGGCGATCCCCGTGGCTCCAATGGCGCTCCCAGCGGCTAACGACGACAACGGCGGGCAGTTCACCATGCATCACGTAGTGGACACCCACGTGAGGAGAAAGGCCCCCTCGGTGGTGTACATGAACGATCCGGTGTCGGTGGAGAGCTCCATCCAAACTATGGAGCAGTTCCTTGCCAAGGACAAGTACCTAGTGGTCGGCTTCGACCTCGAGTACACCATCGGTTGTGCTGGGCACAATCAGAAGGTTGTCGTTGCCCAGTTGTGTGTGTGACATGACGTCCTCGTCTACCACTAACACCCGGCCACAAGGCCTTGCAAGCATTTCTCTAGGTTTATCAACAGCTCTAACTACAATTTCGCTAAGGTGGACACCACCAACAATCTACAAGCGCTCAAGGTTTCGGGCTTGAAATGCCAGAATCTTGTCAACATCCAGGACCACTACAAGGTATGGGCCAGCGCCAAGAACAAACTGAACTCCCTGGTTGACCTCGCCTCAGCCATCATCAACCCCTACTACATGAAGATAAAGGATGAGAGAAGGAAGGACAAGGACACCTGGCACATCATTTGGCATGAGAGATTGGATGAAGAACACGTCAAGTAAGCGGCCATTGACGCGTGCACAAGCTACAAGATGTACAAGTGGATCATTGACATGAGGAAGTGTCTTCTTCATGCCCCAGCCGAGGGATCGAGCCACAGAGCAGTGGCGGGAGCGTCACAAGAAGTAGATGACTAGACGATCGTTTCTCCTACTTTAGAATGCATGCAGTTTTTTATTGAGGTGTGTGTGAGTGATATGTATAGTCACTTATGTAATTGGATGTTTATATATATAGACACATGTTGTTCTTCTTTAGACAGAGAAAATCACACGGCTTATTAGCAGCAATCTCCTGTGTTATTATTGGTCTTCGCACACATTTCTGATCACGGACCTATTTGCCGCATATCACACACATATTGTTTAGTTGAACCGTTTCCATTGTGTTGCGCAATAAAGGCTGCAAAGAGGGATCTACAACAGCAAGGTCTATTGAGGTCTTTGTTTTGTAATTTTTGACATTTCTTTTTTTGAACATATGTTGATTGGCTTGAAGAAGGTCTATCTCGTTACTTTTTGGTAATTGTTTATACTCAAGCAACTAGTTTGCATTTTTCAAAGTTTTTTGTATGAATAGAATCACACACGAACTTACTATAGTATCCGTCTGTGTTATAATTTCTCATCGCCAACAATTCATCCGAGTGGGCTGTTTGCTGCATATCACACACATCTGGTTTACATGAATCCTTTGTGTTCTTTTGGCTGGTCGCAAATGCTGCATATCACAAACATCTTGTTAAGATGAACTGTTTCCGTTCTCTTGCCTAATCGAAAACAGTTTGTTCGAGTGAACCCTATGCTGTATATCACACACACCTTGATCTGACTGACCATTTCTGTTGCATTCCCTAATAGCACACAATTCATCGGAGCAAACTGTATGCCGTATATCGCACAAACATTGATATGGTTGCCCGTTTATGTTATTCTTCCTCATCCCAAATAGTTCTGCTGGATCAACCGTATGCCCAGCATCGCACACGCAAGTAAAATCTGAACTGTGGTTGATGTGTCCGCCATCGCAAATGTTTTACACCTTTTTATGGGTTTTTACACCACCATTTGCGATTAATGCATCACACGCAGTTTCATCGAAGGATCTCTGATCGTAGTGTCGCGTTAGCAGCATCCTGCAGTAGTGATACAAGAATCCCACCAAAAAGGTGACCATCATCTGTTTTCGTTATATCCTTATTGATACGCCGAGGCGTGTTTCGACAGACAATGCCATTCAATATTAAGGTCATGTTACATGCCTAAAAAAGGAAAAAAATTATATAAGGAAAAGTCTAACACAGGGCCTGGAAATAATAGCTCAACAACTCCAGTGATCCCCTGTCGCACGTCTACGCCACTTCTCGTTAGTAATAAGTCCTTTGATAGGAGTATTTGATGGTTGATAAAAGCTATCTTCAAAAGGGTCTCCTGAAACAACCATATAGCAAATAGGGCTCTTGACGAACCTGTAGTAAGAGAAAGAAAATGTATGTGGTCCAGATGGGGTCAAGCCGTACTATGGACCTTCACCGCAGTGTGCCTCCAACGCCGCCCAGGGTATTTTTAGTGCGTAGTTATGTACGCGCGGTACGCGAGCTGCAACCTGATGGGGCGATCGGCGGAGGCCGAGCTGCTAATCAAGGTCTGGATCCGCTGATTTATCGCCATCACGTGTGGATCGGACCCATTTAGATACATCATTGGCTTTATTGGCCGATGAACTGTTCGGCTTGATAAGGCTGCCATACACCTCGGCAGTGAGTGGCTTGGTGTGCTCTCAGTACGGAGGGAGCGCTCCATATTACCATTGACTGTAATAACGCCACCAGTTTCGGGCATTTTAAGCTTTAAGTAAGCATAGTGCGGGACTGCATTAAAGCGGGCGAAAGCAGTTCGTCCGAGCAGTGCGTGATAGCCACTGCGGAAAGGGACAATGTCGAAGATCAATTCTTCGCTACGAAAGTTGTCTGGGGAGCCGAATACTACCTCCAGCGTCAGTGAGCCCGTGCAACGGGCCTCCGCTCCTGGTATCACACCTTTAAAAGGTAGTGTTACTAGGATTGATTCTTGATGGGTCAATGCCCATTTTACGGACAGTGTCTTGATAAATCAAGTTGAGACTGCTGCCACCGTCCATAAGGACTCTAGTGAGGTGGTATCCGTCAATAATTGGATCAAGTACCAGGACGGCCAAACCCCCGTGATTGATACTTGTTCGGTGATCCCTGTGATCAAAGGTGATCGGACAGGCTGACCATGGGTTGAACTTGGGGGGCGACAGGCTCTACAGCATAGACGTCTCGTAATGCGCGATTGCGCTCCCTTTTGGGAATGTGAGTGACATAGATCATGTTCACTGTCTTAACCTCGGGGGGAAACTGCTTCTGACCCCAGGTGTTCGGCTGACGGGGCTCGTCATCATCTTTGCTTGGAGGTTGCTTTCCCTTGTGTTTGGTGTTTGTCTTACCGGCCTATTTGAAAACCCAACAATTCTTGTTGGTGTGGTTCGCAGGCTTATCGGTTGTGCCATGAATCTGACAGGGACTCTCAAGGATTTTATCCAAGCTGGATGGCCCGTCTTTGTTGCCTTTGAAAGGTTTCTTCCGCTGGCCGGGCTTAGGGCCGATGAATCCAGCATTGACTGCCATATCGTCTGCGTACTCGTCGTTGTTGCTCCGACGTTTGTTTTTGTTACGATGAGATTTACCATTACCGTCCCTCACCTCAGAAGTGCCGGGGTCGCCGAGCTATTGCTTCTACGAGCCAACCAGCTATCCTCGCGCGCACAGAAGCGGGTCATAAGTGCAGTTAAGGCTGCCATGGTCTTCAGTTTTTCTTGCCCGAGGTGTCGGGCAATCCATTCGTCTTGGACGCTGTGTTTGAAGGCCGCTAAGGCTTCGGCGTCCGGAAAATCCATGATCTAGTTCTTTTTAGTTAAGAACCGATTCGAAAGTTTGCGAGCGGATTCACCTGGTTGCTGGATTATGTGACTCAAGTCGTCAGTATCCGGTGGCCGGACATAAGTGCCCTGAAAGTTAGCGCGAAAAGCATCTTCCAAATCTTCCCAGGTTTCAATGGAGTTTTCTGGGAGGCTGTTTAGCCAGTGCCATGCCGGTCCCTTCAGCTTTAGAGCAAGATATTTGATGGCGTGAAGGTCATATCCTCGAGCCATGTGGCTGTGGAGAAGAAAATTTTCAATCCAGACGGTCGGATCCATCGTTCCATCATACTGTTCGATGTTTATGGGTTTAAACCCTTCTGGAAATTGGTGCTGCATGACCTCATCGGTGAAGCATAAAGGGTGTGTGGCCCCTCAATATCGTGCAATATCATGGCAGAGATCGGCTAACATCTGAGTTTGGTTCTGATCCTGATTATAGTAATGGTCGTCACGCCGGACTTCATAGCCGTTGTCTCGTGCCGGGGCATGGCCCCTTGATCTGTAGATTGATCTAGTCTGACCAGCTTTATTGGCTAGGTCGCGTTGCAAGTCATATGTGTATCCCGCGGCTGCTGTCTCCCTGCCTCTTCGGCGAGGAGGTGCGGGTTGGTGTTCGGCTTGATATGCCGCTTTATCCCGTCCATGTTATGGTCGGTCTGGTTGATCTGCCTGATTGTATTTCAATGGTATTGGCTAAAGGGCTTCGTCGTAGAATTGGGCAGCAACTTTCGCTCAGGATAACTTTTGACAGGTCGCTCGTGGCCGTATTCCTCAGCGGCCAGGACCTTAGTCCACCTTTCATTGAGCGTATCCTGTTCGGCTTTGAGCTGCTACTATTTCTTTTTCAGGCTCCGGGCTGTAGCGATGAGCTGTCGCTTGAAGCGTTCTTGTTCGAGGGGTTCCTCTGGGACGATAAAATCTTCGTCACCGAGGCTGGCCTCCTCTTCGGATTCTGGCATATAGTTGTTGTCCTCCGAATCTTCGTGATCGGCATTTTCGGGACTATATTCACCCTCTTCCCTCTTGTCCTGTTCGGATGTGGGCTCGACAGGGTATTTCGAATCTTCGGCATCATCCGGAGTCTCATTGTCTCCGATGCTAGTATTACTGTCCTTCACCCGACGCGATCGTGAGCGGCGCCACTGACATCAGCGCTTTGGTGGTTTATCAACAGGTTTGTCCTCATCAGGGTTCTGATTATCCTCGTCATCCTTTTTATCAGGAGTGTCCACCATGTATACGTTGTAACTTGAAGGGGCCGTCCAACGCCCTGTGATGGGTGGGACTTAACTCGGTCCGGCGTTCGCATCATCATCCATACCGTCGATGTCTTCGGACGCGTAGTCCAGCATGTCGGTTAAATCGTCGATAGTGGCTACTAAGTGGGTGGTGGTTGGGGCATAAAATTCCCCGCTCTCACCCTCCAGCCTGAGCTGGGTACAGTTCGGAGATAAAGCCCCGGTGATGGCGAGAGCCTGCATCAATCCCAATGTTTCACCTAGGAGCGAAAGTTTGGCCGGAAACTGTGGATCTGCAGGGTTGAGTTCGGCATGGGACACCTGACCGTACCAAATGAGCGCAGACCTCCACAGTTTGGGGTGGTTGCCCAGAGCCAAGTCTAAGATTGCATCTAGGTCTTCGGTCGGGAGTTCCACAAGGGGAAGAGGTCCGATGGGGCTCACGATCCCCTCCTCGGACAATGAGACCCGCCCCGGATCTAAGGCCAGGGTAGGTATGAGTGTTGACCCCTGAACAGGATCTAGCACGAGACCTGAAGAGTCTTTTTAGCGGGGGCACATAGTAGCAGCCGAGGTCGTGAACCCATCGAAGACCAGATCTCCTCGGATGTCAGCAACGTAGTTCATGTTTCCAAACCTGATCTGGTGGCCGGGGGCATAACTGTCGACCTGCTCGAAGCGGCCGATCGAGTTGGGCGAAGCACAAAGCCACCAAACACAAAGACCTGTCCGGGGAGAAGGTTTCCCTGAAGGCAGCATCATTGTTGATGAAGAGGTGAGCCATCGATCCTTCTGTCGAAGATACAACAGAGCTCTCAATGAAGGCACCAATGTCAGTGTCAAAACCGGCTGATCTTGGGTAGGGGGACCCAAGCTGTATGTCTGGAGACCGATGGTAACTATGGACAAAGGACACAGTGTTTACCCAGGTTCGGGCCCTCTTAATGGAGGTAAAACCCTACCCCTGCTTGATTATATTCAAAGGATATAGTGGTTACAAGATTTGATCTACCACGAGATCGAGTTGGCTAATCCCGGATTAGCTAGCCTAGCAATGTTGTGATCCTGCCTCCGATATAACCCACCGGTTTATATGGACACCAGAGGGGCTTAGGGTTGTACTAAGTCGGTTTTACAGAAAGGAATAACATATCCAGACACCTATACTTGCCATCCACGCGTACGGGAGTCCCTACCGGACACGAGAGGTGATCTTCTGTCTTGTATCTCGACGGCCCATCAGTCCGGCCCATATCCAATAGACCGGACGCCCGAGGACCCCCTAGTCCAGGACTCCCACAAGAACCTCGCACTGGTTTTGGCGCAGACGAGGTGGAGGTTGCCGAAGACAGACGACACGGCTTGGCAGTCGTGGAGCGCCCGACACACCCACTGGTGGTAGCCTTCGAGCCTCCGGGCGTTCGAAGGGGGGGCAGCCGATCGGGCCCGACCGGCCAGGCGGCGGAGCGGGACGCACCCGAGCCGGCTTGGCACCACCGGCGAGGCGTTGAGGCAGGTGGGACTGTCGATGGAGCGGCGTCGCTTGCGGGTAAAGGAAACTAGCGGCCTCTTCTTCTTTTTTGGCACCCGACCACTTTCTTTCTTTCTTTCTCCAGCCAACAGCAGAGTGCATGGGCGCAGGAGCTGGCCTAGGCAGCGGGCGCGACCCGACTAGCCGGCATGCAGGACGTCGGTTAGGCAAGGCGACGAGCCGGCAAGCCGGCGCACGGGACGGCGTGCCGGTGCTGCCAGCTAATTTATGCAATATCACACCCTTCTTTATTCATGACTCAAGTGTACATATATGTACATATACAGCGAGGATAGAGCAGGGAGATCGTGTGAGAGTACAACAACACGGGCCAGTAATCCTCCTGGCAAGCAAGGATAAGCACGCACGTAGTGCACGCCTGTTGGGGCTCCTGGTGACACGGTCGTGTGGTTAGCTAGTTGAGGAGCATGGCGCAGTGGTATTCCAACACCCCCCACAGTCGAAACGTGGGGTTCATCAATGTTGAGACTAGACCGAAAGTCGAGGAAGACCTGCATCAGCAAGCCCTTGGTGAAGATGTCCGCAAACTGCGAGCTTGTGGGGACGTGGAGGACGCGTATCTCCCCCAGGGCGACACGCTCACGCACGAAGTGAAGATCAATCTCAATGTGCTTCGTGCGTTGGTGTTGCACTGGGTTGCTCGACATGTACATGGCGCTGACGTTGTTGCAGTAGACCAGGATAGCACACGACGGTGGTTGATGTAGTTTGCCAAGGAGTTGGCGCAACTACACTGACTCGGTGACGGCGTTGGTGACGGCCTGGCACTCGGCCTCGGCACTAGACCGCGAGACGGTGTTTTGCTGCTTCGACGACCATGTAAGGAGGTTGGAGCCAAGGTAAACATAGTAGCCCGAGGTGGACTTCCGTGTGTCGGGGCAGATCGGCGTCGGAGTATGCGATGAGCTCAGTTGCGGTGTCGTGATGGATCCGAAGCCCAAGATGCGTCATCCCACACAAGTACCGGAGTACACGTTTCATGAGCTGGAAGTGGCAGTCCCTGGGTGCCTGCATGAACATACAACACTGCTGGACAGTGTAGGACAGGTCAGAGCGCGTCAACGTGATGTACTAAAGGGCATCGGCCAAGCTGCGGTAGAGGGATGGGTCATGGAACAGCGGCCCGGTGTCGATGGAGAGCTTGGCCAACGTGTCAACCGGAGTGGAGAGAGGCTTGCAATTTAGCATGCCCGCACGGTCGAGGATCTCCAGTGCGTACTGTTCCTGGGAGAGGAACAATCCGCACGCGGTGGTGGTGACATGGATGCCGAATAAGTGGTGGAGCGTGATACGTCTCCAACGTATCTAATTTTCCAAACACTTTTGCCCTTGTTTTGGACTCTAACTTGCATGATTTGAATGAAACTAACCCGGACTAACGCTGTTTTCAGCAGAACTGCCATGATGTTGTTTCCAATTAGTTTTTGTTCTAGTGCTTTATTCATTGCAAATTTTTGCTGCATAGGTGACCATGTTCTTGAGTTTGCATGTTAAATTTTTGAGGTCCCAAGCAATTCCAATGCATGATATAGGCTCTAGGCACTTGTAGGAGTAGTTGCTATCTATCTTGTTTAGTTTTATTCACTTTTATTTTGAACTTACTAAAATTTCAGAAATTTTCAGAAAATGTTGAGGAAACTTTTTAAGGGCTCTTCTAGCCGAAGTTCTGAGGAAAAACAAGCCAAAGATAAGTAAAAATACAAGTATAATCTTCCTCGCTTAGCGGAAGTACGGTCGTGTGAATGGCCATGCGAGGATTTCTTGAAAGAAGCCAGAATTCATGAAGACTTTTATGCTTTAATTGAGACTGCAGGCCTCACCGGTTTCATGAACGACCGAATCGGTCAGTATCTCTTACTTACCAATACTTTCGTGCAAAACTTTTATTATTGTCCTAAGAAGTCACCGCCTGCAGTATCATTTCATTTATATGATGAATTCAAAGAAATGTCTTTACGTCATTTTTGTGCGGTATGTAGGATACCTTATGACGGAGAATTAGAGGAGCCCCATCGTGAAGATGTGGGTGGCTTTGTTAAAACTATAGCTGTAGAGGAGCCAAAGAAGGGCTCTGATGCAAAAGTCTCTAGCATACACTTTCCTATTTTACGCTACTTTGCCATATTTGCTAGTAGATGCTTAATTGGTCGAGGAAATAGTGGAAACTTGAGCGTTCCTGAAATTATCATTCTTCAACATGCTTTTCTTGGGGACAATACTTTTAGTATGGGTGCCGTCGTTGCTAAACGACTAGCCCTGAACCGTACAAAAGGCCCCATATTTGGAGGTATCTATGTTGCACGTCTTGCTAAACATTTTCAGATACCCATTAGGCACCAAGAGGAGGAGGAGACAAAATTGCCTCCTCACATTTTAGATTACAAGAGCATGGTAGCACACAAGTTTATTATTGACAATGAAGAGAAGATGCTCTTGTATAAACTTAGATTTAATAAGAAACACACTGAGGTTATTATTTTGCCTGCGCCTCTGTAGTTTGATTTGCTTGCAGAAAATCGTCTTGTCATGCCGGAAGCGGTGAACAACCATCTAGCCCAAGCTTTTACTCCAGAACCTGAACCTGAGCCGGAATCTGAGCTGGACCCTTATCGTGCATCATCTGTCCAGTGGGATCCGGAGATGACCAGCCAGTGGTATCCTGATTACACCTCCCATTACACCGGGGAGAGTAGCAGCGGTCCTTGGTATTAAACCAACTTAGGCCAAAAGCCTAAGCTTGGGGGAGTACGTATTTCTCACTGACTTTACCTTCATGTTCACACACTAGTCGTCGGTGCTCATACTCTTTCATTGTATTATCCATGTTAGTTTAAATTTCTTTTTCTAGTTTTCTTCTTGTGTGTTTGATAAACCTTAAGAAAAACCAAAAAAATTAGTTAGTTTAATTTCCATGCTTGTAGTAGAAATTAAAATGAAAACCCAAAAAGATTTCTAGTTCTTCTTCTTACTTGTTGGGAGCTTTCCCGTGTAAATAGTTTTAGTTTCTTTTCTTTCCTTTGGGGGTCAAGAAGACCATATTGAAAATTCTTAGTGGCTCTTATATGCATGATTGTCTATTTAACTTAGAGCCCATATATTACTTGTCTTCTCTCTTGAGTTGAATGTTTGCAAATTCCATCTTAGTCCAATGCACGTGCACTCTTATTATTATACACATCGTTCAGTCATGCAAGTGAAATGCAATAATGACGATATATGATGGACTTATTGGGATGAGAAAAGCTGGTATGAACTCGATCTCTCTTGTTTTTGTAAATATGATGATTCATCGTTCCTGAGTCAGCTATTATGAAGTAAACATATTTGCAATGACATCTAGAGATTATAGTTGCTTGTGCCATGCTTGATTAGCTATGAGTTATAATGGTTTACCTTGCGTGCCAACATGCTATTAGAATGATTATGATGTGGTATGATGGGATGGTATCCTCCTTTGAATGAATTGAGTGACTCGACTTGGCACATGTTCACGCATGTAGTTGAAACAAATCAACATAGCCTTCATGATATTTATGTTCATGGTGGATTATATCCTACTCATGCTTGTATTCGGTGTGAATTAATTTTAATGCATGTTTATGACTGTTGTCGCTCTCTCAGTTGGTCGCTTCCCAGTCTTTTGCTAGCCTTCACTTGTACTAAGCGGGAATACTGCTTGTGCATCCAAACTCCTTAAACCCCAAAGTTGTTCCATATGAGTCCACTATACCTTCATATATGCGGTATTTACCTGCCGTTCCAAGTAAATTTGTATGTGCCAAACTCCAAACCTTCAAATGAAATTCTGTTTTGTATGCTCGAGCAGCTCATGTTACAACTAGGGCTGCCTATATCTTCCATGCTAGGTGGGTTATTCTCATGAGGAGTGGACTCCGCTCCTCATTCACGAGAAAGGGCTGGTAACCGGGATGCCTAGTCCCATGATCCAAAAATATCAAAGCAAATCAAAATAATTAAACAAAACTCCCCCAGGGCTGTTGTATGTTGGAGGCACTTGTTGTTTCGAGCAAGCCATGGATTGATGCTTGTTGGTGGTTGGGGGAGTATAAACCTTTACCATTATGTTTGGGAACTGCCTATAATGCATTTAGAATGGAAGATACATCCATCTCATAGTTGTTGCGTTGACAGCGAAAGTATGCCGCTCAAAATGTTATTCAATCTCTATTTTAAAATCGAGCTCCGGCACCTCTACAAATCCATGCTTCCCTCTGTGAAGGCCCTATCTATTTACTTTTATGTTGAGTCATCACCCTTCTTATTAAAAGCACCCGCTGGAGAGCACACTGTCATTTGCATTCATTAGTACTAGTTTATATTGGGTATGACTTGACTGGATCTCTTTTACCATGAATTACAATGTTTAGTTAGTCCATGGTCTTTAAAGGTGCTCTGCATTAATGTTTTGCAGTCTAAGAAAGGGCTAGCGAGATACCATTTTGTTATATCATGTTATGATTATTTTGAGAAAGTGTTGTCATCCGAGTTTTATTATTATGGCTTGCTAGATGATTATGCTATTGATATGAGTAATTGTGAGACCTATGTGTCATTGTGAGTATGGTTAGTTCGTAATATTTGCTGAAACTTGAATGCTGGCTTTTCATGTTACAACAACAAGAGCAAACCGAGTTTGTAAAAGTTTTTCTTTATCACTTTCAGTTTATCAACTGAATTGCTTGAGGACAAGCAAAGGTTTAAGCTTGGGGGAGTTGATACGTCTCCAACGTATCTACTTTTCCAAACACTTTTGCCCTTGTTTTGGACTCTAACTTGCATGATTTGAATGAAACTAACCCGGACTGACGCTGTTTTCAGCAGAGCTGCCATGATGTTTTTTTATGTGTAGAATTTTTTTTTCTCGGAATGTCCTGGAAATCCACAGAGGCACTTTTTGGAATTAATAAGAATTTTTGTCGAAAGAATTAATGCCAGGGGGCCCACAGGCTGTCCACGAGACCGGGGGCGCCCCCCTAGGGCGCGGCCTCCTATCTTGTGGGCCCCCTGGACCTCCACCGACGTCAACTCCAACTCCATATATTCCGTCTCGGGGAGAAAAAAAATCGGGGAGAAAGTTTCATCGCATTTTACGACACGGAGCCGCCACCAAGCCCTAATCTCTCTCGGGAGGGCTGATCTGGAGTCTGTTCGGGGCTCCGGAGAGGGGGATTCGTCGCCGTCGTCATCATCAACCATCCTCCATCACCAATTTCATGATGCTCACCGCCATGAGTGAGTAATTCCATCATAGGCTTGCTGGACGGTGATGGGTTGGATGAGATTTACCATGTAATCAAGTTAGTTTTGTTAGGGTTTGATCCCTAGTATCCACTATGTTCTGAGATTGATGTTGCTATGATTTTGCTATGCTTAATGCTTGTCACTAGGGCCCGAGTGCCATGATTTCAGATCTGAACCTACTATGTTTTCATGAATATATGTGTGTTCTTGATCCTATCTTGCAAGTCTATAGTCACCTATTATGTGTTATGATCCGACAACCCCGAAGTGACAATAATCGGGATACTTCTCGGTGATGACTGTAGTTTGAGGAGTTCATGTATTCACTATGTGCTAATTAATGCTCTGTTCCGGTTCTCTATTAAAAGGAGGCCTTAATATCCCTTAGTTTCCGTAAGGACCCCGCTGCAATGGGAGGGTAGGACAAAAGATGTCATGCAAGTTCTTTTCCATAAGCACGTATGACTATTTACGGAATACATGCCTACATTACATTGATGAATTGGAGCTAGTTCTATATCACCCTATGTTATAACTATTGTATGAGGAATCACATCTGGCATAATTATCCATCACTGATCCATTGCCTACGAGCTTTTCACATATTGTTCTTCGCTAATTTACTTTTCCGTTGCTACTGTTACAACTACTACAAAACCCCCAAAACTTTTATCTTTACTTTTGCTACCGTTACTATTATTATCATACTACTTTTGCTACTAAACACTTTGCTGCAGATACTAAGTTATCCAGGTGTGGTTGAATTCACAACTCAACTGCTAATACTCAAGAATATTCTTTGGATCCCTTGTGTCGAATCAATAAATTTGGGTTGAATACTCTACCCTCGAAAGCTGTTGCGATCCCCTATACTTGTGGGTTATCAAGACTAATTTCTGGCGCCGTTGCCGGAGAGCATAGCTCTATTCTCTGAGTCACTTGGGATTTATATCTGTTGATCACTATGAAGAACCTGAAAGACGATCGAACTACTATTTTGTCCTCAACTACGAGGGGAGGTAAGGAACTGCCATCTAGCTCCGCACTAGATTCTCCTTCCGTTATTAGTAGGCTTGCGACACCTAAACACTACAAAAAAATACACTTCCATGATGATACTTGTGTTATCAGAGCGCGCCAAGGTCAGTCATCGAGAACTCACGATGGAGTGCTTGAATGACCGAGTCGAGGACAACATGGGAGTCTGCGGTGAGGATGATGTCGTTGATGTAGAGCAGCAGGTATGCCAGGTGCTGCCCGCGGCGAAGGACGAACAATGATGAGTCCGCCCGCGATGCGACGAAGCCAAGCGTGCGCAGGTAGGAGGTGAACCGAGTGAACCACGCTCTCGGTGCCTGATTGACACCATACAAGGAATGGTTCAGCCGACACACATGTGATGGTGATGCAGCATCGACAAAGCCGGACGGCTGGCTGTAGACCATCCCCGCAAGATGCCCATGGAGGATGGCATTCTTGACATCCAGCTGATGAATGGGCCACAACTTGCCAGCGGCAATGCTGAGCACCGTTTGAATGGTGGCCGGCTTGACGACGGGACTGAATGTCTCGACCTAGTCAATGTCGACCTATTGGGTGAAGCCACAAAACACCCACCGTGCTTTGTAGCGCGCGAGCATCCCATCAGGGTGGAACTTGCGCCAGAAGATCCACTTGCCTATCATGATGTTTGCACCTGCAGGACGAGACACTAAACACCAAGTATTATCTCCCATTAGTGCGTTGTATTCCTCAAGCATCACGGCATGCTAGTTAGGGTCCTGGAGGCTACTTGATAAGAGGAGGGAATGTGACTGATACCCGAGGTGGTGACATGGAGAGTTTTGGGCTGGGTAAATCCGGACTTGCTACGAGTGCGCATGCGGTGCTGGTTGGCGGGGGGTTCGACTAGAACAACACGGTGGTGCACATGGAGTGGATGCATGGGAGCAATCAGTTGCATGCGCGGGGGTCTCGGGATGAAGAGGCCAGTGGACCAGGGGAGGCGTGTTGGAACATGCTTGGCCCAGGCGATGCGGTTGGCTCGGTGGGGACGGGGTATGGTGGCGGGCCCAGGCATGGCGTGGGAGGAGTGGTGGATGCGGCTGGCGAAGTGGGACCAGCGGCTGATCCTAGGCACACAGGTGGGATAGGGGAAGTAGGCGCAAGTGGGAGCGGGGATCCCAGGGAGGATCGGCGAGGCGACGGGTACGAGGTAGGTGTCGAGCGAGTTTCTAGGAAGGAGTGGATCCCTCAATTTTCTGCAGCAGCTGAGGGTGGCGTTTGGTGCGGAGACCCTATTGAAACATGGGGAAAAATGTTTTCATCGAACGTAACGTGCCTGGAGATAATAACTTTGCGTGAATTGAGATCAAGGCATCGATAACCCTTGTGCTCCAGGGGGTACCCAAGAAAAACGCAGCGGGATGAGTGGGGCGCGAGCTTGTGCGGCGCGGTTGCAACAGTGTTTGGAAAACAGAGGCAGACGAACACATGCATGTGGTCGTAGGTGGGATGGTGCCCTAGCAGCCGGAAGTATGGTGTGACGAAGTTGATGGCAGAGCAAGGTCGCCGATTGAGGATGTAGGTGGCCGTGTCAAGCGCTTCGACCCAGAACGGGGGTGGAAGTTTGGCATGGATGAGGAGGACACGTAGAATGTCGTTGGTACTCCAGATGAGGCGCTCGGACTTCCCGTTTTGCGGCAATGTGTGAAGGCAGGAGAGGCGGAAAGAAGGCCCATGACGAGAGAATGGGTCATGCAACAAAGATGTGAGAAACTCACCGCCATTGTCACATTGCATGCATTGAATGGGAACATGAAATTGTGTAAGGACGTAAGATAAGAAGCAGGAAATAGTGTTGGCAGTGTCAGATTTGTTGCGTAATGGGAACGTCCATGATACATCCATTTTGAATCATGCTTTTATATCAGTATTTATTGCATTATGGGCTGTTATTACACATTATGTCTCAATACTTATGGCTATTCTCTCTTATTTTACAAGGTTTATCATGAAGAGGGAGAATGCCGGCAGCTGGAATTCTGGCTGAAAAAGGAGCAAATATTGGAAACCTATTCTGCACTGCTCCAAAAATCCTAAAACTCCACGGAAGTCATTTTTGGAATTAATAAGAATTATTGAGCGAAGAAAATACCAGAGGGGCCCCACACCCTGGCCAGGAGGGTGGGGGGCGCCCCCCTACTGGGCACGCCCCCTGTCTCCTGGGCCCCCTGGTGGCCCTCCGGTGCCCATCTTCTGCTATATGAAGGCTTTTACCCTGAAAAAAAATCATAAGCAAGCTTACGGAAAGAAACTTCGCTGCCACCAATACAAAAAAAAAGACACATCCGTGACATTTTGGGCCGAACGAATTTTTTTCCAGTCATACTTATGACACTTCTATGATGATAATTGTGACAAAACCCGGTATCTTCATAGATGTGGTGGGCTCCTACTTCTATGACAAAAAATCATGACAGAAAATGGGCTTTTCGTCCTGGGCAGGCCGGAGACGCAGCTGCATGACATTCTTTGGGCCGTCCATGACGGAAAAAACCGTGGTAGAAGCGAGGGCGAGGAAAATTTCACGAGTTCCTGGTTACGGTGGGAGGCCGGGGGCCGAGCGATGCACATTCCTCTCGTACACGTACGCGCGTGTGTGCGAGGCGTTGGCTCTAACAGAACCCGAGCGAGGTGTTGAGCTCTAACTAAACCTGAGTGATTGCACTGCAGGCTACGCGTTACTGAACCCGAGCGATCGAGCGATTCTTCGCTACTGCTGCTAACTGAAGCCGATCGATGCTGCCTCCGGATGAACGGTGAGTGTTGCAGGGGGTTTGGATGAAC